>NW_028142448.1:0-66119 GCF_055691185.1 Crinia signifera
TGGTGGTGCAGGCCACTTGATCCCTAGGTGTGCGAGAGTGCTAGCAGGTGGCGCTGGCCACTTGATCCCTAGGTGGGCCAGAGCGCTTGCAGGTGGCATGGGCCACTTGATCCCTAGGAGGGCCAGAGTCCTAGCAGGTGGTGAGGGGCACCTGATCCCTAGGCGGGCCAGAGAGCTAGCAGGTGGCATGGGCCACTTGATCCCTAGGTAGACGAGAGTGCTAGCAGGTGACACAGGCCACTTGATCCCTAGAGCTAGCAGGTGGCACGAGCGACTTGATTCCTATGCAGGCCAGAGCACTAGCAGGTGGTGAGGGGCACCTGATCCCTAGGCAGGTCAGAGCACTAGCAGGTGGTGCAGGCCACTTGATCCCTAGTTGGGCCAGAGCGCTTGCAGGTGGCATGGGCCACTTGATCCCTAAGTGGGCCAGAGTGCTAGGAGGTGGCGTGGGCCACTTGATCCATAGGAGGGCCAGAGCGATAGCAGGTGGCGAGGGGCACCTGATCCCTAGGCGGGCCAGAGTGCAAGCAGGTGGCACGGACCACTTGATCCCTAGGCGGGCCAGAGCGCAAGCAGGTGGCACGGGCCACTTAATCCCTAGGCAGGCCACAGCGCTATTAGGTGGCGAGGTGCACCTGATCCCTAGGCGGGCCATAGCGCTAGCAGGTGGCATGGGCCACTTGATCCCTAGGTGGGCGAGAGTGCTAGCAGGTGACACAGGCCACTTGATCCCTAGCACTAGCAGGTGGCACGAGCGACTTGATCCCTAGGCGGGCCAGAGCTCTAGCAGGTGGCACGGGCCACTTGATCCCTAGGCGGGCCACAGCGCTTGCAGGTGGTGCGGGCCACCTGATCCCTAGGTGTGCGAGAGTGCTAGCATGTGGTGCGGGCCACTTGATCCCTAGGTGGGCCAAAGTGCTAGCAGGTGGCACGGGCCACTTGATCCCTAGGCGGGCCAGAGCACTAGCAGGTAGTGAGGGGCACCTGATCCCTAGGCGGGCCAGAGTGCAAGCAGGTGGCACGGACCACTTGATCCCTAGGCGGGCCAGAGCGCTAGCAGGTAGCGAGGGGCACCTGATCCCTAGGCGGGCCATAGCGCTAGCAGGTGGTGAGGGGCACCTGATCCCTAGGCGGGCCATAGCGCTAGCAGGTGGTGAGGGGCACCTGATCCCTAGGCGGGCCATAGCGCTAGCGGGTGGCGTGGGCCACTTGATCCATAGGCGGCCCAGAGCGCTATTAGGTGGCTAGTGGCACGTGATCCCTAGGCGGGCCAGAGCGCAAGCAGGTGGCACGGGCCACTTAATCCCTAGGCAGGCCACAGCGCTAGTAGGTGGCGAGGTGCACCTGATCCCTAGGCGGGCCATAGCGCTAGCAGGTGGCATGGGCCACTTGATCCCTAGGTGGGCGAGAGTGCTAGCAGGTGACACAGGCCACTTGATCCATAGCACTAGCAGGTGGCACGAGCGACTTGATCCCTAGGCGGGCCAGAGCTCTAGCAGGTGGCACGGGCCACTTGATCCCTAGGCGGGCCACAGCGCTTGCAGGTGGTGCGGGCCACCTGATCCCTAGGTGTGCGAGAGTGCTAGCATGTGGTGCGGGCCACTTGATCCCTAGGTGGGCCAAAGTGCTAGCAGGTGGCACGGGCCACTTGATCCCTAGGCGGGCCAGAGCACTAGCAGGTAGTGAGGGGCACCTGATCCCTAGGCGGGCCATAGCGCTAGCAGGTGGCATGGGCCACTTGATCCCTAGGCGGGCCAGAGCACTAGCAGGTAGTGAGGGGCACCTGATCCCTAGGCAGGCCAGAGCACTAACAGGTGGTGCAGGCCACTTGATCCCTAGGTGTGCGAGAGTGCTAGCAGGTGGCGCGGGCCACTTGATCCCTAGGTGGGCCAGAGCTCTAGCAGGTGGCGAGGGGCACCTGATCCCTAGGCGGGCCATAGCGCTAGCAGGTGGCATGGGCCACTTGATCCCTAGGTGGGCGAGAGTGCTAGCAGGTGACTAGGCCACTTGATCCCTAGCACTAGCAGGTGGCACGAGAGACTTGATCCCTAGGCAGGCAAGAGCTCTAGCAGGTGGCACGGGCCACTTGATCCCTAGGCGGACCACAGCGCTAGCAGGTGGTGCGGGCCACCTGATCCCTAGGTGTGCGAGAGTGCTATCATGTGGCGCGGGCCACTTGATCCCTAGATGGGCCAGAGTGCTAGCAGGTGGAGCGAGCCACTTGATCCCTAGGTGGGCCACAGCGCTAGCAGGTGGTGCGGGCCACCTGATCCCTAGGTGTGCGAGAGTGCTAGCATGTGGCGCGGGCACACTTGATCCCTAGGTGGGACAGAGTGCTAGCAGGTGGCATGTGCCACTTGATCCCTAGGCGGCCTAGAGTGCTAGCAGGTGGCATGGGCCACTTGATCCCTAGGTGGGTGAAAGTGCTAGCAGGTAGCGCGGGCCACTTGATCCCTAGATGGGCCAGAGCGCTAGCAGGTGGCAAGGGGCACCTGATCCCTAGGCAGGCCAGAGTGCTAGCAGGTGGTGCGAGCCACTTGATCCCTAGGTGGGCCAGAGCACTAGCAGGTGGTGCAGGCCACCTGATCCCTAGGCAGGCCAAAGCACTAGCAGGTGGTGAGAGGCACCTGATTCCTAGGCAGGCCAGAGAACTAGCAGGTGGTGCAGGCCACTTGATCCCTAGTGGTGCGAGAGTGCTAGCAGGTGGCGTGGGCCACTTGATCCCTAGGCGGGCCAGAGCGCTAGCAGGTGGCATGGGCCACTTGATCCCTAAGTGGGCCAGAGTGCTAGGAGGTGGCGTGGGCCTCTTGATCCCTAGGCTGGCCAGAGTGCTAGCGGGTGGCGTGGGCCACTTGATCCATAGGCGGGCCAGAGCGCTAGCAGGTGGCGAGGGGCACCTGATCCCTAGGCGGGCCATAGCGCTAGCAGGTGGCATGGGCCACTTGATCCCTAGGTGGGCGAGAGTGCTAGCAGGTGACACAGGCCACTTGATCCCTAGCACTAGCAGGTGGCACGAGCGACTTGAACCCTAGGCGTGCCAGAGCTATAGCAGGTGGCACGGGCCACTTGATCCCTAGGCGGACCACAGCGCTAGCAGGTGGTGCGGGCCACGTGATCCCTAGGTGTGCGAGAGTGCTATCATGTGGCGCGGGCCACTTGATCCCAAGGTGGGACAGAGTGCTAGCAGGTGGCACGGGCCACTTGATCCCTAGGCGGCCTAGAGTGCTTGCAGGTGGCATGGGCCACTTGATCCCTAGATGGGCCAGAGCGCTAGCAGGAGGCGATGGGCACCTGATCCCTAGGCAGGCCAGAGTGCTAGCAGGTGGTGCGAGCCACTTGATCCCTAGGTGGGCCAGAGCGCTAGCAGGTGGCGAGGTGCACCTGATCCCTAGGCGGGCCATAGCGCTAGCAGGTGGCAAGGGCCACTTGATCCCTAGGTGGGCGAGAGTGCTAGCAGGTGACACAGGCCACTTGAACCCTAGCACTAGCAGGTGGCACGAGCGACTTGATCCCTAGGTGGGCCAGAGCTCTAGCAGGTGGCATGGGCCACTTGATCCCTAGGCGGGCCACAGTGCTAGCAGGTGGTGCGGGCCACCTGATCCCTAGGTGTGAGAGAGTGCTAGCATGTGGCGCGGGCCACTTGATCCCTAGGTGGGCCAGAGTGCTAGCAGGTGGCAAGGGCCACTTGATCCCTAGGCGGGCCAGAGTGCTAACAGGTGGTGCTGGGCACCTGATTCCTCCGTGTGCCAGAGTGCTAGCAGGTGGCATGGGCCACTTGATGCCTAGGTGGCCTAGAGTGCTAGCAGGCGGTGCGGGCCACTTGATCCCTAGATGGGCCAGAGTGCTAGCAGGTGGCGAGGGGCACCTGATCCCTAGGCAGGCCAGAGTGCTAGCAGGTGGTGCGAGCCACTTGATCCCTAGGTGGGCCAGAGCGCTAGCAGGTGGTGCAGGCCACCTGATCCCTAGGCAGGCCAAAGAACTAGCAGGTGGTGAGGGGCACCTGAACCCTAGGCAGGCCAGAGCACTAGCAGGTGGTGCAGGCCACTTGATCCCTAGGTGTGCGAGAGTGCTAGCAGGTGGTGCGGGCCACTTGATCCCTAGGCGGGCCAGAGCGCAAGCAGGTGGCACGGGCCACTTGATCCCTAGGCGGGCCAGAGCGCTAGCAGGTAGCGAGGGGCACCTGATCCCTAGGCGGGCCATAGCGCTAGCAGGTGGCATGGGCCACTTGATCCCTAGGTGGGCCACAGCGCTAGCAGGTGGTGCGGGCCACCTGATCCCTAGGTGTGCAAGAGTGAAAGCAGGTGGCGCGGGCCACTTGATCCCTAGGTGGGCCAAAGCGCTAGCAGGTGGCGAGGGGCACCTGATCCCTAGGCGGGCCATAGCGCTAGCAGGTGGCACGGGCCACTTGATCCCTAGGGGGGCGAAAGTGCTAGCAGGTGAAACAGGCCACTTGATCCCTAGCACTAGCAGGTGGCACGAGCGACTTGATCCCTAGGCGGGCCAGAGCTCTAGCAGGTGGCACGGGCCACTTGATCCCTAGGAGGGCCAGAGTCCTAGCAGGTGGTGAGGGGCACCTGATCCCTAGGTGGGCCAGAGAGCTAGCAGGTGGCATGGGCCACTTGATCCCTAGGTAGACGAGAGTGCTAGCAGGTGACACAGGCCACTTGATCCCTAGAGCTAGCAGGTGGCACGAGCGACTTGATTCCTATGCAGGCCAGAGCACTAGCAGGTGGTGAGGGGCACCTGATCCCTAGGCAGGCCAGAGCACTAGCAGGTGGTGCAGGCCACTTGATCCCTAGGTGGGCCAGAGCGCTTGCAGGTGGCATGGGCCACTTGATCCCTAAGTGGGCCAGAGTGCTAGGAGGTGGCGCGGGCCACTTGATCCCTAGGCTGGCCAGAGCGCTAGCGGGTGGCGTGGGCCACTTGATCCATAGGTGGGCCAGAGCGATAGCAGGTGGCGAGGGGCACCTGATCCCTAGGCGGGCCAGAGTGCAAGCAGGTGGCACGGGCCACTTGATCCCTAGGCGGGCCAGAGCGCTAGCAGGTAGCGAGGGGCACCTGATCCCTAGGCGGGCCATAGCGCTAGCAGGTGGTGAGGGGCACCTGATCCCTAGGCGGGCCATAGCGCTAGCGGGTGGCGTGGGCCACTTGATCCATAGGCGGGCCAGAGCGCTATTAGGTGGCTAGTGGCACGTGATCCCTAGGCGGGCCAGAGCGCAAGCAGGTGGCACGGGCCACTTAATCCCTAGGTGGGCCACAGCGCTAGTAGGTGGCGAGGTGCACCTGATCCCTAGGCGGGCCATAGCGCTAGCAGGTGGCATGGGCCACTTGATCCCTAGGTGGGCGAGAGTGCTAGCAGGTGACACAGGCCACTTGATCCCTAGCACTAGCAGGTGGCACGAGCGACTTGATCCCTAGGCGGGCCAGAGCTCTAGCAGGTGGCACGGGCCACTTGATCCCTAGGCGGGCCACAGCGCTTGCAGGTGGTGCGGGCCACCTGATCCCTAGGTGTGCGAGAGTGCTAGCATGTGGTGCGGGCCACTTGATCCCTAGGTGGGCCAAAGTGCTAGCAGGTGGCACGGGCCACTTGATCCCTAGGCGGGCCAGAGCATCTAGCAGGTAGTGAGGGGCACCTGATCCCTAGGCGGGCCATAGCGCTAGCAGGTGGCATGGGCCACTTGATCCCTAGGTGGGCCACAGCGCTAGCAGGTGGTGCGGGCCACCTGATCCCTAGGTGTGCGAGAGTGCTAGCAGGTGGCGCGGGCCACTTGATCCCTAGGTGGGCCAGAGCTCTAGCAGGTGGCGAGGGGCACCTGATCCCTAGGCGGGCCATAGCGCTAGCAGGTGGCATGGGCCACTTGATCCCTAGCTGGGCGAGAGTGCTAGCAGGTGACACAGGCCACTTGATCCCTAGCACTAGCAGGTGGCACGAGCGACTTGATCCCTAGGCAGGGAAGAGCTCTAGCAGGTGGCACGGGCCACTTGATCCCTAGGCGGACCACAGCGCTAGCAGGTGGTGCGGGCCACCTGATCCCTAGGTGTGCGAGAGTGCTATCATGTGGCGCGGGCCACTTGATCCCTAGATGGGCCAGAGCGCTAGCAGGTGGCGAGGGGCACCTGATCCCTAGGCAGGCCAGAGTGCTAGCAGGTGGTGCGAGCCACTTGATCCCTAGGTGGGCCACAGCGCTAGCAGGTGGTGCGGGCCACCTGATCCCTAGGTGTGCGAGAGTGCTAGCATGTGGTGCGGGCCACTTGATCCCTAGGTGGGACAGAGTGCTAGCAGGTGGCACGGGCCACTTGATCCCTAGGCGGCCTAGAGTGCTAGCAGGTGGCATGGGCCACTTGATCCCTAGGTGGGTGAAAGTGCTAGCAGGTAGCGCGGGCCACTTGATCCCTAGATGGGCCAGAGCGCTAGCAGGTGGCGAGGGGCACCTGATCCCTAGGCAGGCCAGAGTGCTAGCAGGTGGTGCGAGCCACTTGATCCCTAGGTGGGCCAGAGCGCTAGCAGGTGGTGCAGGCCACCTGATCCCTAGGCAGGCGAAAGCACTAGCAGGTGGTGAGAGGCACCTGATTCCTAGGCAGGCCAGAGAACTAGCAGGTGGTGCAGGCCACTTGATCCCTAGTTGTGCGAGAGTGCTAGCAGGTGGCGTGGGCCACTTGATCCCTAGGCGGGCCAGAGCGCTAGCAGGTGGCATGGGCCACTTGATCCCTAAGTGGGCCAGAGTGCTAGGAGGTGGCGTGGGCCTCTTGATCCCTAGGCTGGCCAGAGTGCTAGCGGGTGGCGTGGGCCACTTGATCCATAGGCGGGCCAGAGCGCTAGCAGGTGGTGAGGGGCACCTGATCCCTAGGCGGGCCATAGCGCTAGCAGGTGGCATGGGCCACTTGATCCCTAGGTGGGCGAGAGTGCTAGCAGGTGACACAGGCCACTTGATCCCTAGCACTAGCAGGTGGCACGAGCGACTTGATCCCTAGGCGGGCCAGAGCTCTAGCAGGTGGCACGGGCCACTTGATCCCTAGGCGGACCACAGCGCTAGCAGGTGGTGCGGGCCACCTGATCCCTAGGTGTGCGAGAGTGCTATCATGTGGCACGGGCCACTTGATCCCTAGGTGGGACAGAGTGCTAGCAGGTGGCACGGGCCACTTGATCCCTAGGCGGCCTAGAGTGCTAGCAGGTGGCATGGGCCACTTGATCCCTAGATGGGCCAGAGCGCTAGCAGGTGGCGAGGTGCACCTGATCCCTAGGCGGGCCATAGCGCTAGCAGGTGGCATGGGCCACTTGATCCCTAGGTGGGCGAGAGTGCTAGCAGGTGACACAGGCCACTTGAACCCTAGCACTAGCAGGTGGCACGAGCGACTCGATCCCTAGGTGGGCCAGAGCTCTAGCAGGTGGCATGGGCCACTTGATCCCTAGGCGGGCCACAGGTGGTGCGGGCCACCTGATCCCTAGGTGTGAGAGAGTGCTAGCATGTGGCGCGGGCCACTTGATCCCTAGGTGGGTCAGAGTGCTAGCAGGTGGCACGGGCCACTTGATCCCTAGGCGGGCCAGAGTGCTAACAGGTGGTGCTGGGCACCTGATTCCTTGGTGTGCCAGAGTGCTAGCAGGTGGCATGGGCCACTTGATGCCTAGGTGGCCTAGAGTGCTAGCAGGCGGTGCGGGCCACTTGATCCCTAGATGGGCCAGAGTGCTAGCAGGTGGCGAGGGGCACCTGATCCCTAGGCAGGCCAGAGTGCTAGCAGGTGGTGCGAGCCACTTGATCCCTAGGTGGGCCAGAGCGCTAGCAGGTGGTGCAGGCCACCTGATCCCTAGGCAGGCCAAAGCACTAGCAGGTGGTGAGGGGCACCTGATCACTAGGCAGGCCAGAGCACTAGCAGGTGGTGCAGGCCACTTGATCCCTAGTTGTGCGAGAGTGCTAGCAGGTGGCGTGGGCCACTTGATCCCTAGGCGGGCCAGAGCGCTAGCAGGTGGCGAGGGGCACCTGATCCCTAGGCGGGCCAGAGCGCAAGCAGGTGGCACGGGCCACTTGATCCCTAGGCTGGCCGGAGCGCTAGCGGGTGGCACAGGCCACTTGATCCATAGGCGGGCCAGAGCGCTAGCAGGTGGCGAGTGGCACCTGATCCCTAGGCGGGCCAGAGCGCAAGCAGGTGGCACGGGCCACTTAATCCCTAGGCAGGCCAGAGCGCTAGTAGGTGGCGAGGTGCACCTGATCCCTAGACGGGCCATAGTGCTAGCAGGTGGCATGGGCCACTTGATCCCTAGGTGGGCGAGAGTGCTAGCAGGTGACACAGGCCACTTGATCCCTAGCACTAGCAGGTGGCACGAGTGACTTGATCCCTAGGCGGGCCAGAGCTCTAGCAGGTGGCACGGGCCACTTGATCCCTAGGCGGGCCACAGCGCTAGCAGGTGGTGCGGGCCACCTGATCCCTAGGTGTGCGAGAGTGCTAGCATGTGGTGCGGGCCAATTGATCCCTAGGTGGGCCAGAGTGCTAGCAGGTGGCACGGGCCACTTGATCCCTAGGCGGGCAAGAGTGCTAGCAGGTTGTGCTGGGCACCTGATGCCTTGGTGTGCCAGAGTGCTAGCAGGTGGCATGGGCCACTTGATGCCTAGGTGGCCTAGAGTGCTAGCAGGTGGCATGGGCCACTTGATCCCTAGGTGGGCGAAAGTGCTAGCAGGCGGCGTGGGCCACTTGATCCCTAGATGGGCCAGAACGCTAGCAGCTGGCAAGGGGCACCTGATCCCTAGGTGGGCCAGAGCGCAAGCAGGTGGCACGGGCCACTTGATCCCAAGGCGGGCCAGAGCGCTAGCAGGTAGCGAGGGGCACCTGATCCATAGGCGGGCATGTGCAAGAGTGCTAGCAGGTGGCGCGGGCCACTTGATCCCTAGGTGGGCCAGAGCGCTAGCAGGTGGCTAGGGGCACCTGATCCCTAGGCGGGCCATAGCGCTAGCAGGTGGCATGGGCCACTTGATCCCTAGGTGGGCGAGAGTGCTAGCAGGTGACACATCCCACTTGATCCCTAGCACTAGCAGGTGGCACGAGCGACTTGATCCCTAGGCAGGCCAGAGCTCTAGCAGGTGGCACGGGCCACTTGATCCCTAGGTGGGCCACAGCGCTAGCAGGTGGTGCGGGCCACCTGATCCCTAGGTGTGCGAGAGTGCTAGCAGGTGGCGCGGGCCACTTGATCCCTAGGTGGGCCAGAGCTCTAGCAGGTGGCGAGGGGCACCTGATCCCTAGGCGGGCCATAGCGCTAGCAGGTGGCATGGTGCACTTGATCCCTAGGTGGGCGAGAGTGCTAGCAGGTGACACAGGCCACTTGATCCCTAGCACTAGCAGGTGGCACGAGTGACTTGATCCCTAGGCGGGCCAGAGCGCAAGCAGGTGGCACGGGCCACTTGATCCCAAGGCGGGCCAGAGTGCTAGCAGGTAGCGAGGGGCACCTGATCCATAGGCGGGCGTGTGCAAGAGTGCTAGCAGGTGGCGCGGGCCACTTGATCCCTAGGTGGGCCAGAGCGCTAGCAGGTGGCTAGGGGCACCTGATCCCTAGGCGGGCCATAGCGCTAGCAGGTGGCATGGGCCACTTGATCCCTAGGTGGGTGAGAGTGCTAGCAGGTGACACATCCCACTTGATCCCTAGCACTAGCAGGTGGCACGAGCGACTTGATCCCTAGGCGGGTCAGAGCTCTAGCAGGTGGCACGGGCCACTTGATCCCTAGGTGGGCCACAGCGCTAGCAGGTGTTGCGGGCCACCTGATCCCTAGGTGTGCGAGAGTGCTAGCAGGTGGCGCAGGCCACTTGATCCCTAGGTGGGCCAGAGCTCTAGCAGGTGGCGAGGGGCACCTGATCCCTAGGCGGGCCATAGCGCTAGCAGGTGGCATGGGGCACTTGATCCCTAGGTGGGAGAGAGTGCTAGCAGGTGACACAGGCCACCTGATCCCTAGGCGGACCACAGCGCTAGCAGGTGGTGTGGCCACCTGATCCCTAGGTGTGCAAGAGTGCTATCATGTGGCGCGGGCCACTTGATCCCTAGGTGGGACAGAGTGCTAGCAGGTGGCACGGGCCACTTGATCCCTAGGCGGCCTAGAGTGCTAGCAGGTGGCATGGGCCACTTGATCCCTAGATGGGCCAGAGCGCTAGCAGGTGGTGAGGGGCACCTGATCCCTAGGCAGGCCAGAGTGCTAGCAGGTGGTGCGAGCCACTTGATCCCTAGGTGGGCCAGAGCGCTAGCAGGTGGCGAGGTGCACCTGATCCCTAGGCGGGTCATAGCGCTAGCAGGTGGCATGGGCCACTTGATCCCTAGGTGGGCCAGAGTGCTAGCAGGTGGCACGGGCCACTTGATCCCTAGGCGGGCCAGAGTGCTAACAGGTGGTGCTGGGCACCTGATTCCTTGGTGTGCCAGAGTGCTAGCAGGTGGCATGGGCCACTTGATGCCTAGGTGGCCTAGAGTGCTAGCTGGTGGCATGGGCCACTTGATCCCTAGGTGGCCGAAAGTGCTAGCAGGCGGCGCGGGCCACTTGATCCCTAGATGGGCCAGAGCGCTACCAGGTGGTGAGGGGCACCTGATCCCTAGGCAGGCCAGAGTGCTAGCAGGTGTTGCGAGCCACTTGATCCCTAGGTGGGCCAGAGCGCTAGCAGGTGGTGCAGGCCACCTGATCCCTAGGCAGGCCAAAGCACTAGCAGGTGGTGAGGGGCACCTGATCCCTAGGCAGGCCAGAGCACTAGCAGGTGGTGCAGGCCACTTGATCCCTAGGTGTGCGAGAGTGCTAGCAGGTGGTGCGGGCCACTTGATCCCTAGGCGGGCCAGAGCGCTAGCAGGTGGCGAGGGGCACCTGATCCCTAGGCGGGCCAGAGTGCAAGCAGGTGGCACGGCCCACTTGATCCCTAGGCGGGCCAGAGCGCTAGCAGGTAGCGAGGGGCACCTGATCCCTAGGCGGGCCATATCGCTAGCAGGTGGCATGGGCCACTTGATCCCTAGGCGGGCCACAGCGCTAGCAGGTGGTGCGGGCCACCTGATCCCTAGGTGTGCGAGAGTGCTAGCAGGTGGCGTGGGCCACTTGATCCCTAGGTGGGCCAAAGCGCTAGCAGGTGGCGAGGGGCACCTGATCCCTAGGCGGGCCATAGCGCTAGCAGGTGGCATGGGCCACTTGATCCCTAGGTGGGCGAAAGTGCTAGCAGGTGAAACAGGCCACTTGATCCCTAGCACTAGCAGGTGGCACGAGCGACTTGATCCCTAGGCGGGCCAGAGCTCTAGCAGGTGGCACGGGACACTTGATCCCTAGGTGGGCCACAGCGCTAGCAGGTGGTGCGGGCCCCCTGATCCCTAGGTGTGCGAGAGTGCTAGCAGGTGGTGCGGGCCACTTGATCCCTAGGTGGGCCAGAGCTCTAGCAGGTGGCGAGGGGCATCTGATCCCTAGGCGGGCCATAGCGCTAGCAGGTGGCATGGGCCACTTGATCCCTAGGTGGGCGAGAGTGCTAGCAGGTGACACAGGCCACTTCATCCCTAGCACTAGCAGGTGGCACGAGCGACTTGATCCCTAGGCGGGCCAGAGCTCTAGCAGGTGGCACGGGCCACTTGATCCCTAGGCGGACCACAGCGCTAGCAGGTGGTGCGGGCCACCTGATCCCTTGGTGTGCGAGAGTGCTAGCATGTGGCGCGGGCCACTTGATCCCTAGGTGGGACAGAGCGCTAGCAGGTGGCGAAGGGCACCTGATCCCTAGGCAGCCCAGAGTGCTAGCAGGTGGTGCAAGCCACTTGATCCCTAGGTGGGCGAAAGTGCTAGCAGGTAGCGCGGGCCACTTGATCCCTAGATGGGCCAGAGCGCTAGCAGGTGGCGAGGGGCACCTGATCCCTAGGCAGGCCAGAGTGCTAGCAGGTGGTGCGAGCCACTTGATCCCTAGGTGGGCCAGAGCGCTAGCAGGTGGTGCAGGCCACCTGATCCCTAGGCAGGCCAAAGCACTAGCAGGTGGTGAGGGGCACCTGATCCCTAGGCAGGCCAGAGAACTAGCAGGTGGTGCAGGCCACTTGATCCCTAGGTGTGCGAGAGTGCTAGCAGGTGGTGCGGGCCACTTGATCCCTAGGCGGGCCAGAGCGCTAGCAGGTGGCGAGGGGCACCTGATCCCTAGGCGGGCCAGAGTGCAAGCAGGTGGCACGGCCCACTTGATCCCTAGGCGGGCCAGAGCGCTAGCAGGTAGCGAGGGGCACCTGATCCCTAGGCGGGCCATATCGCTAGCAGGTGGCATGGGCCACTTGATCCCTAGGCGGGCCACAGCGCTAGCAGGTGGTGCGGGCCACCTGATCCCTAGGTGTGCGAGAGTGCTAGCAGGTGGCGTGGGCCACTTGATCCCTAGGTGGGCCAAAGCGCTAGCAGGTGGCGAGGGGCACCTGATCCCTAGGCGGGCCATAGCGCTAGCAGGTGGCATGGGCCACTTGATCCCTAGGTGGGCGAAAGTGCTAGCAGGTGAAACAGGCCACTTGATCCCTAGCACTAGCAGGTGGCACGAGCGACTTGATCCCTAGGCGGGCCAGAGCTCTAGCAGGTGGCACGGGACACTTGATCCCTAGGTGGGCCACAGCGCTAGCAGGTGGTGCGGGCCCCCTGATCCCTAGGTGTGCGAGAGTGCTAGCAGGTGGTGCGGGCCACTTGATCCCTAGGTGGGCCAGAGCTCTAGCAGGTGGCGAGGGGCATCTGATCCCTAGGCGGGCCATAGCGCTAGCAGGTGGCATGGGCCACTTGATCCCTAGGTGGGCGAGAGTGCTAGCAGGTGACACAGGCCACTTCATCCCTAGCACTAGCAGGTGGCACGAGCGACTTGATCCCTAGGCGGGCCAGAGCTCTAGCAGGTGGCACGGGCCACTTGATCCCTAGGCGGACCACAGCGCTAGCAGGTGGTGCGGGCCACCTGATCCCTTGGTGTGCGAGAGTGCTAGCATGTGGCGCGGGCCACTTGATCCCTAGGTGGGACAGAGCGCTAGCAGGTGGCGAAGGGCACCTGATCCCTAGGCAGCCCAGAGTGCTAGCAGGTGGTGCAAGCCACTTGATCCCTAGGTGGGCGAAAGTGCTAGCAGGTAGCGCGGGCCACTTGATCCCTAGATGGGCCAGAGCGCTAGCAGGGGGCGAGGGGCACCTGATCCCTAGGCAGGCCAGAGTGCTAGCAGGTGGTGCGAGCCACTTGATCCCTAGGTGGGCCAGAGCGCTAGCAGGTGGTGCAGGCCACCTGATCCCTAGGCAGGCCAAAGCACTAGCAGGTGGTGAGGGGCACCTGATCCCGAGGCAGGCCAGAGAACTAGCAGGTGGTGCAGGCCACTTGATCCCTAGTTGTGCGAGAGTGCTAGTAGGTGGCGTGGGCCACTTGATCCCTAGGCGGGCCAGAGCGCTAGCAGGTGGCATGGGCCACTTGATCCCTAAGTGGGCCAGAGTGCTAGGAGGTGGCGTGGGCCTCTTGATCCCTAGGCTGGCCAGAGCGCTAGCGGGTGGCGTGGGCCACTTGATCCATAGGCGGGCCATAGCGCTAGCAGGTGGCGAGTGGCACCTGATTCCTAGGTGTGCAAGAGTGCTAACATGTGGCGTGGGCCACTTGATCCCTAGGTGGGCCAGAGTGCTAGCAGGTGGCACGGGCCACTTGATCCCTAGGCGGGCCAGAGTGCTAGCAGGTGGTGCTGGGCACCTGATTCCTAGGCGAGCCAGAGCACTAGCAGGTGGTGCGGGCCACCTGATCCCTAGGCGGGCCAGAGCGCTTGCAGGTGGCACGGGCCACTTGTTCCCTAGGAGGGCCAGAGTCCTAGCAGGTGGTGAGGGGCACCTGATCCCTAGGCAGGCCAGAGAGCTAGCAGGTGGCATGGGCCACTTGATCCCTAGGTAGACGAGAGTGCTAGCAGGTGACACAGGCCACTTGATCCCTAGAGCTAGCAGGTGGCACGAGCGACTTGATCCCTATGCAGGCCAGAGCACTAGCAGGTGGTGAGGGGCACCTGATCCCTAGGCAGGCCAGAGCACTAGCAGGTGGTGCAGGCCACTTTATCCCTAGGTGTGCGAGAGTGCTAGGAGGTGGCGGGGGCCACTTGATCCCTAGGCTGGCCAGAGCGCTGGCGGGTGGCGTGGGCCACTTGATCCATAGGCGGGCCAGAGCGATAGCAGGTGGCGAGGGGCACCTGATCCCTAGGCGGGCCAGAGCGCAAGCAGGTGGCACGAGCGACTTGATCCCTATGCAGGTCAGAGCACTAGCAGGTGGTGAGGGGCACCGGATCCCTAGGCAGGCCAGAGCACAAGCAGGTGGTGCAGGCCACTTTATCCCTAGGTGTGCGAGAGTGCTAGGAGGTGGCGCGGGCCACTTGATCCCTAGGCTGGCCAGAGCGCTAGCGGGTGGCGTGGGCCACTTGATCCCCAGGCGGGCCAGAGCGCTAGCCGGTAGCGAGGGGCACCTGATCCCTAGGCGGGCCATAGCGCTAGCAGGTGGTGAGGGGCACCTGATCCCTAGGCGGGCCATAGCGCTAGCAGGTGGCATGGGCCACTTGATCCCTAGGTGGGCGAGAGTGCTAGCAGGTGGCAGGGGCCACTTGATCCCTAGCGCTAGCAGGTGGCACGAGCGACTTGATCCCTAGGCGGGCAAGAGCTCTAGCAGGTGGCAGGGGCCACTTGATCCCTAGGCTGGCCACAGCGCTAGCAGGTGGTGCGGGCCACCTGATCCCTAGGTGTGCGAGAGTGCTAGCATGTGGTGCGGGCCACTTGATCCCTAGGTGGGACAGAGTGCTAGCAGGTGGCACGGGCCACTTGATCCCTAGGCGGCCTAGAGTGCTAGCAGGTGGCATGGGCCACTTGATCCCTAGGTGGGCGAAAGTGCTAGCAGGTAGCACGGGCCACTTGATCCCTAGATGGGCCAGAGCGCTAGCAGGTGGCGAGGGGCACCTGATCCCTAGGCTCGCCAGAGTGCTAGCAGGTGGTGGGAGCCACTTGATCCCTAGGTGGGCCAGAGCGCTAGCAGGTGGCATGGGCCACTTGATCCCTAAGTGGGCCAGAGTGCTAGGAGGTGGCGTGGGCCTCTTGATCCCTAGGCTGGCCAGAGCGCTAGTGGGTGGCGTGGGCCACTTGATCCATAGGCGGGCCAGAGCGCTAGCAGGTGGCGAGTGGCACCTGATTCCTAGGTGTGCGAGAGTGCTAGCATGTGGCGTGGGCCACTTGATCCCTAGGTGGGCCAGAGTGCTAGCAGGTGGCACGGGCCACTTGATCCCTAGGCGGGCCAGAGTGCTAGCAGGTGGTGCTGGGCACCTGATTCCTAGGCGGGCCAGAGCGCTAGCAGGTGGTGCGGGCCACCTGATCCCTAGGCGGGCCAGAGCGCTTGCAGGTGGCACGGGCCACTTGTTCCCTAGGAGGGCCAGAGTCCTAGCAGGTGGTGAGGGGCACCTGATCCCTAGGCAGGCCAGAGAGCTAGCAGGTGGCATGGGCCACTTGATTCCTAGGTAGACGAGAGTGCTAGCAGGTGACACAGGCCACTTGATCCCTAGAGCTAGCAGGTGGCACGAGCGACTTGATCCCTATGCAGGCCAGAGCACTAGCAGGTGGTGAGGGGCACCTGATCCCTAGGCAGGCCAGAGCACTAGCAGGTGGTGCAGGCCACTTTATCCCTAGATGTGCGAGAGTGCTAGGAGGTGGCGGGGGCCACTTGATCCCTAGGCTGGCCAGAGCGCTAGCGGGTGGCGTGGGCCACTTGATCCCCAGGCGGGCCAGAGCGCTAGCCGGTAGCGAGGGGCACCTGATCCCTAGGCGGGCCATAGCGCTAGCAGGTGGTGAGGGGCACCTGATCCCTAGGCGGGCCATAGCGCTAGCAGGTGGCATGGGCCACTTGATCCCTAGGTGGGCGAGAGTGCTAGCAGGTGGCAGGGGCCACTTGATCCCTAGCGCTAGCAGGTGGCACGAGCGACTTGATCCCTAGGCGGGCAAGAGCTCTAGCAGGTGGCAGGGGCCACTTGATCCCTAGGCTGGCCACAGCGCTAGCAGGTGGTGCGGGCCACCTGATCCCTAGGTGTGCGAGAGTGCTAGCATGTGGTGCGGGCCACTTGATCCCTAGGTGGGACAGAGTGCTAGCAGGTGGCACGGGCCACTTGATCCCTAGGCGGCCTAGAGTGCTAGCAGGTGGCATGGGCCACTTGATCCCTAGGTGGGCGAAAGTGCTAGCAGGTAGCACGGGCCACTTGATCCCTAGATGGGCCAGAGCGCTAGCAGGTGGCGAGGGGCACCTGATCCCTAGGCTCGCCAGAGTGCTAGCAGGTGGTGGGAGCCACTTGATCCCTAGGTGGGCCAGAGCGCTAGCAGGTGGCATGGGCCACTTGATCCCTAAGTGGGCCAGAGTGCTAGGAGGTGGCGTGGGCCTCTTGATCCCTAGGCTGGCCAGAGCGCTAGTGGGTGGCGTGGGCCACTTGATCCATAGGCGGGCCAGAGCGCTAGCAGGTGGCGAGTGGCACCTGATTCCTAGGTGTGCGAGAGTGCTAGCATGTGGCGTGGGCCACTTGATCCCTAGGTGGGCCAGAGTGCTAGCAGGTGGCACGGGCCACTTGATCCCTAGGCGGGCCAGAGTGCTAGCAGGTGGTGCTGGGCACCTGATTCCTAGGCGGGCCAGAGCGCTAGCAGGTGGTGCGGGCCACCTGATCCCTAGGCGGGCCAGAGCGCTTGCAGGTGGCACGGGCCACTTGTTCCCTAGGAGGGCCAGAGTCCTAGCAGGTGGTGAGGGGCACCTGATCCCTAGGCAGGCCAGAGAGCTAGCAGGTGGCATGGGCCACTTGATTCCTAGGTAGACGAGAGTGCTAGCAGGTGACACAGGCCACTTGATCCCTAGAGCTAGCAGGTGGCACGAGCGACTTGATCCCTATGCAGGCCAGAGCACTAGCAGGTGGTGAGGGGCACCTGATCCCTAGGCAGGCCAGAGCACTAGCAGGTGGTGCAGGCCACTTTATCCCTAGATGTGCGAGAGTGCTAGGAGGTGGCGGGGGCCACTTGATCCCTAGGCTGGCCAGAGCGCTAGCGGGTGGCGTGGGCCACTTGATCCATAGGCGGGCCAGAGCGATAGCAGGTTGCGAGGGGCACCTGATCCCTAGGCGGGCCAGAGCGCAAGCAGGTGGCACGAGCGACTTGATCCCTATGCAGACCAGAGCACTAGCAGGTGGTGAGGGGCACCGGATCCCTAGGAAGGCCAGAGCACTAGCAGGTGGTGCAGGCCACTTTATCCCTAGGTGTGCGAGAGTGCTAGGAGGTGGCGCGGGCCACTTGATCCCTAGGCTGGCCAGAGCGCTAGCGGGTGGCGTGGGCCACTTGATCCCCAGGCGGGCCAGAGCGTTAGCAGGTAGCGAGGGGCACCTGATCCCTAGGCGGGCCATAGCGCTAGCAGGTGGTGAGGGGCACCTGATCCCTAGGCGGGCCATAGCGCTAGCAGGTGGCATGGGCCACTTGATCCCTAGGTGGGCGAGAGTGCTAGCAGGTGACACCGGCCACTTGATCCCTAGCGCTAGCAGGTGGCACGAGCGACTTGATCCCTAGGCGGGCCAGAGCTCTAGCAGGTGGCACGGGCCACTTGATCCCTAGGCGGGCCACAGCGCTAGCAGGTGGTGCAGGCCACCTGATCCCTAGGTGTGCGAGAGTGCTAGCATGTGGTGCGGGCCACCTGATCCATAGGTGGGACAGAGTGCTAGCAGGTGTCACGGGCCACTTGATCCCTAGGCGGCCTAGAGTGCTAGCAGGTGGCATGGGCCACTTGATCCCTAGGTGGGCGAAAGTGCTAGCAGGTAGCATGGGCCACTTGATCCCTAGATGGGCCAGAGCGCTAGCAGGTGGCGAGGGGCACCTGATCCCTAGGCAGGCCAGAGTGCTAGCAGGTGGTGCGAGCCACTTGATCTCTAGGTGGGCCAGAGTGCTAGCAGGTGGTGCAGGCCACCTGATCCCTAGGCAGGCCAAAGCACTAGCAGGTGGTGAGGGGCACCTGATCCCTAGGCAGGCCAGAGCACTAGCAGGTGGTGCAGGCCACTTGATCCCTAGTTGTGCGAGAGTGCTAGCAGGTGGCGTGGGCCACTTGATCCCTAGGCGGGGCAGAGCGCTAGCAGGTGGCATGGGCCACTTGATCCCTAAGTGGGCCAGAGTGCTAGGAGGTGGCGTGGGCCACTTGATCCCTAGGCTGGCCAGAGCGCCAGCGGGTGGCATGGGCCACTTGATCCATAGGCGGGCCAGAGCGCTAGCAGGTGGCGAGTGGCACCTGATCCCTAGATGTGCGAGAGTGCTAGCATGTGGCGCGGGCCACTTGATCCCTAGGTGGGCCAGAGCGCTTGCAGGTGGCACGGGCCACTTGTTCCCTAGGAGGGCCAGAGTCCTAGCAGGTGGTGAGGGGCACCTGATCCTTAGGTGTGCGAGAGTGCTAGCATGTGGCGCGGGCCACATGATCCCTAGGTGGGACAGAGTGCTAGCAGGTGGCACGAGCGACTTTATCCCTATGCAGGCCAGAGCACTAGCAGGAGGTGAGGGGCACCTGATCCCTAGGCAGGCCAGAGCACTAGCAGGTGGTGCAGGCCACTTTATCCCTAGGTGTGCGAGAGAGCTAGGAGGTGGCGCGGGCCACTTGATCCCTAGGATGGCCAGAGCGCTAGCGGGTGGCGTGGGCCACTTGATCCATAGGCGGGCCAGAGCGATAGCAGGTGGCGAGGGGCACCTGATCCCTAGGCGGGCCAGAGCGCAAGCAGGTGGCACGAGCGACTTGATCCCTATGCAGGCCAGAGCACTAGCAGGTGGTGAGGGGCACCTGATCCCTAGGCAGGCCAGAGCACTAGCAGGTGGTGCAGGCCACTTTATCCCTAGGTGTGCGAGAGTGCTAGGAGGTGGCGCGGGCCACTTGATCCCTAGGCGGGCCATAGCGCTAGCAGGTGGCATGGGCCACTTGATCCCTAGGTGGGTGAGAGTGCTAGCAGGTGACACAGGCCACTTGATCCCTAGCGCTAGCAGGTGGCACGAGCGACTTGATCCCTAGGCGGGCCAGAGCTCTAGCAGGTGGCACGGGCCACTTGATCCCTAGGCGGGCCACAGCGCTAGCAGGTGGTGCGGGCCACCTGATCCCTAGGTGTGCGAGAGTGCTAGCATGTGGTGCGGGCCACTTGATCCCTAGGTGGGACAGAGTGCTAGCAGGTGGCACGGGCCACTTGATCCCTAGGCGGCCTAGAGAGCTAGCAGGTGGCATGGGCCACTTGATCCCTAGGTGGGCGAAAGTGCTAGCAGGTAGCATGGGCCACTTCATCCCTAGATGGGCCAGAGCGCTAGCAGGTGGCGAGGGGCACCTGATCCCTAGGCAGGCCAGAGTGCTAGCAGGTGGTGCGAGCCACTTGATCCCTAGGTGGGCCAGATTGCTAGCAGGTGGTGCAGGCCACCTGATCCCTAGGCAGGCCAAAGCACTAGCAGGTGGTGAGGGGCACCTGATCCCTAGGCAGGCCAGAGCACTAGCAGGTGGTGCAGGCCACTTGATCCCTAGTTGTGCGAGAGTGCAAGCAGGTGGCGTGGGCCACTTGATCCCTAGGCGGGCCAGAGCGCTAGCAGGTGGCATGGGCCACTTGATCCCTAAGTGGGCCAGAGTGCTAGGAGGTGGCGTGGGCCACTTGATCCCTAGGCTGGCCAGAGCGCCAGCGGGTGGCGTGGGCCACTTGATCCATAGGCAGGCCAGAGCGCTAGCAGGTGGCGAGTGGCACCTGATCCCTAGATGTGCGAGAGTGCTAGCATGTGGCGCGGGCCACTTGATCCCTAGGTGGGCCAGAGCGCTTGCAGGTGGCACGGGCCACTTGTTCCCTAGGAGGGCCAGAGTCCTAGCAGGTGGTGAGGGGCACCTGATCCCTAGGTGTGCGAGAGTGCTAGCATGTGTCGCGGGCCACATGATCCCTAGGTGGGACAGAGTGCTAGCAGGTGGCACGAGCGACTTGATCCCTATGCAGGCCAGAGCACTAGCAGGAGGTGAGGGGCACCTGATCCCTAGGCAGGCCAGAGCACTAGCAGGTGGTGCAGGCCACTTTATCCCTAGGTGTGCGAGAGTGCTAGGAGGTGGCGCGGGCCACTTGATCCCTAGGCTGGCCAGAGCGCTAGCGGGTGGCGTGGGCCACTTGATCCATAGGCGGGCCAGAGCGATAGCAGGTGGCGAGGGGCACCTGATCCCTAGGCGGGCCAGAGCGCAAGCAGGTGGCACGAGCGACGTGATCCCTATGCAGGCCAGAGCACTAGCAGGTGGTGAGGGGCACCTGATCCCTAGGCAGGCCAGAGCACTAGCAGGTGGTGCAGGCCACTTTATCCCTAGGTGTGCGAGAGTGCTAGGAGGTGGCGCGGGCCACTTGATCCCTAGGCTGGCCAGAGCGCTAGCGGGTGGCGTGGGCCACTTGAGCCCCAGGCGGGCCAGAGCGCTAGCAGGTAGCGAGGGGCACCTGATCCCTAGGCGGGCCATAGCGCTAGCAGGTGGTGAGGGGCACCTGATCCCTAGGCGGGCCATAGCGCTAGCAGGTGGCATGGGCCACTTGATCCCTAGGTGGGTGAGAGTGCTAGCAGGTGACACAGGCCACTTGATCCCTAGCGCTAGCAGGTGGCACGAGCGACATGATCCCTAGGCGGGCCAGAGCTCTAGCAGGTGGCACGGGCCACTTGATCCCTAGGCGGGCCACAGCGCTAGCAGGTGGTGCGGGCCACCTGATCCCTAGGTGTGCGAGAGTGCTAGCATGTGGTGCGGGCCACTTGATCCCTAGGTGGGACAGAGTGCTAGCAGGTGGCACGGGCCACTTGATCCCTAGGCGGCCTAGAGTGCTAGCAGGTGGCATGGGCCACTTGATCCCTAGGTGGGCGAAAGTGCTAGCAGGTAGCGCGGGCCACTTGATCCCTAGATGGGCCAGAGCGCTAGCAGGTGGCGAGGGGCACCTGATCCCTAGACAGGCCAGAGTGCTAGCAGGTGGCGCGGGCCACTTGATCCCTAGATGGGCCAGAGCGCTAGCAGGTGGTGCAGGCCACCTGATCCCTAGGCAGGCCAAAGCACTAGCAGGTGGTGAGGGGCACCTGATCCCTAGGCAGGCCAGAGCACTAGCAGGTGGTGCAGGCCACTTGATCCCTAGTTGTGCGAGAGTGCTAGCAGGTGGCGTGGGCCACTTGATCCCTAGGCGGGCCAGAGCGCTAGCAGGTGGCATGGGCCACTTGATCCCTAAGTGGGCCAGAGTTCTAGGAGGTGGCGTGGGCCACTTGATCCCTAGGCTGGCCAGAGCGCTAGCGGGTGGCGTGGGCCACTTGATCCATAGGCGGGCCAGAGCGCTAGCAGGTGGCGAGTGGCACCTGATCTCTAAGTGTGCGAGAGTGCTAGCATGTGGCGCGGGCCACTTGATCCCTAGGTGGGCCAGAGCGCTTGCAGGTGGCACGGGCCACTTGTTCCCTAGGAGGGCCAGAGTCCTAGCAGGTGGTGAGGGGCACCTGATCCCTAGGCGGGCCAGAGAGCTAGCAGGTGGCATGGGCCACTTGATCCCTAGGCGGCCTAGAGTGCTAGCAGGTGGCATGGGCCACTTGATCCCTAGGTGGGCGGAAGTGCTAGCAGGTGGCGCGGGCCACTTGATCCCTAGATGGGCCAGAGCGCTAGCAGGTGGCGAGGGGCACCTGATCCCTAGGCAGGCCAGAGTGCTAGCAGGTGGTGCGAGCCACTTGATCCCTAGGTGGGCCAGAGCGCTAGCAGGTGGTGCAGGCCACCTGATCCCTAGGCAGGCCAAAGCACTAGAAGGTGGTGAGGGGCACCTGATCCCTAGGCAGACCAGAGCACTAGCAGGTGGTGCAGGCCAATTGATCCCTAGTTGTGCGAGAGTGCTAGCAGGTGGCGTGGGCCACTTGATCCCTAGGCGGGCCAGAGCGCTAGCAGGTGGCATGGGCCACTTGATCCCTAAGTGGGCCAGAGTGCTAGGAGGTGGCGGGGGCCACTTGATCCCTAGGCTGGCCAGAGCGCTAGCGGTTGGCGTAGGCCACTTGATCCATAGGCGGGCCAGAGCGCTAGCAGGTGGCGAGTGGCACCTGATCCCTAGGCGGGCCAGAGCGCAAGCAGGTGGCACGGGCCACTTAATCCCTAGGCAGGCCAGAGCGCTAGTAGGTGGCGAGGTGCACCTGATCCCTAGGCGGGCCATAGCGCTAGCAGGTGGCATGGGCCACTTGATCCCTAGGTGGGCGAGAGTGCTAGCAGGTGACACAGGCCACTTGATCCCTAGCACTAGCAGGTGGCACGAGCGACTTGATCCCTAGGCGGGCCAGAGCTCTAGCAGGTGGCACGGGCCACTTGATCCCTAGGCGGGCCACAGCGCTAGCAGGTGGTGTGGGCCACCTGATCCCTAGGTGTGCGAGAGTGCTAGCATGTGGTGCGGGCCAATTGATCCCTAGGTGGGCCAGAGTGCTAGCAGGTGGCACGGGCCACTTGATCCCTAGGCGGGCCAGAGTGCTAGCAGGTGGTGCTGGGCACCTGATGCCTTGGTGTGCCAGAGTGCTAGCAGGTGGCATGGGCCACTTGATGCCTAGGTGGCCTAGAGTGCTAGCAGGTGGCATGGGCCACTTGATCCCTAGGTGGGCGAAAGTGCTAGCAGGCGGCGTGGGCCACTTGATCCCTAGATGGGCCAGAGCGCTAGCAGCTGGCGAGGGGCACCTGATCCCTAGGCGAGCCAGAGCGCAAGAAAATTTTTTTTTACCACTAAATGGAAAAAATCAGGCGCAGTAGGTTTAGGTATTTAAAGGGTGTATATATATACAAAGAGGTCCACAGCTTGATAGGCTGCTCCCAAACACCTAGAAGGACTGAAATGCCTTACTAGAATCAAATGAAGAAAACTAAATTAAATAAAGAGAGCGCGCACTGTGTTGATCTATTTGTTTTTACATATGCAAATACAAAATATATGATATATACATATATACATATATTTTGTATTTGCATATGCATTTTAATCTTTGTGTATTTTTTATGTATTGTTTAAATATATTCATTATTTTTTGTTGAGTAAAAACAAATAGATCAACACAGTGCGCGCTCTCTTTATTTAATTGAGCCAGAGCGCTAGCAGGTGGCATGGGCCACTTGATCCCTAGGTGGGCGAGAGTGCTAGCAGGTGACACAGGCCACTTGATCCCTAGCACTAGCAGGTGGCACGAGCGACTTGATCCCTAGGCGGGCCAGAGCTCTAGCAGGTGGCACGGGCCACTTGATCCCTAGGCGGACCACAGCGCTAGCAGGTGGTGCGGGCCACCTGATCCCTAGGTGTGCAAGAGTGCTAGCATGTGGCGCGGGCCACTTGATCCCTAGGTGGGCCAGAGTGCTAGCAGGTGGCACGGGCCACTTGATCCCTAGGCGGGCCAGAGTGCTAGCAGGTGGTGCTGGGCACCTGATTCCTTGGTGTGCCAGAGTGCTAGCAGGTGGCATGGGCCACTTGATGCCTAGGTGGCCTAGAGTGCTAGCAGGCGGCGCGGGCCACTTGATCCCTAGATGGGCCAGAGCGCTAGCAGGTGGCGAGGGGCACCTGATCCCTAGGTAGGCCAGAGTGCTAGCAGGTGGTGCGAGCCACTTGATCCCTAGGTGGGCCAGAGCGCTAGCAGGTGGTGCAGGCCACCTGATCCCTAGGCAGGCCAAAGCACTAGCAGGTGGTGAGGGGCACCTGAACCCTAGGCAGGCCAGAGCACTAGCAGGTGGTGCAGGCCACCTGATCCCTAGGCAGGCCAGAGCGCTAGCAGGTGGCGAGGGGCACCTGATCCCTAGGCGGGCCAGAGCGCAAGCAGGTGGCGCGGGCCACTTGATCCCTAGGCGGGCCAGAGCGCTAGCAGGTAGCGAGGGGCACCTGATCCCTAGGCGGGCCATAGCACTAGCAGGTGGCATGGGCCACTTGATCCCTAGGTGGGCCACAGCGCTAGCAGGTGGTGCGGGCCCACCTGATCCCTAGGTGTGCGAGAGTGCTAGCAGGTGGCGCGGGCCACTTGATCCCTAGGTGGGCCATAGCACTAGCAGGTGGCGAGGGGCACCTGATCCCTAGGCGGGCCATAGCGCTAGCAGGTGGCATGGGCCACTTGATCCCTAGGTGGGCGAGAGTGCTAGCAGGTCACACAGGCCACTTGATCCCTAGCACTAGCAGGTGGCACGAGCGACTTGATCCCTAGGTGGGCCAGAGCTCTAGCAGGTGGCACGGGCCACTTGATCCCTGGGTGGGCCACAGCGCTAGCAGGTGGTGCGGGCCAACTGATCCCTAGGTGTGCGAGAGTGCTAGCAGGTGGCACGGGCCACTTGATCACTAGGTGGGCCAGAGCTCTAGCAGGTGGCGAGGGGCACCTGATCCCTAGGCGGGCCATAGCGCTAGCAGGTGGCATGGGCCACTTGATCCCTAGGTGGGCGAGAGTGCTAGCAGGTGACACAGGCCACTTGATCCCTAGCACTAGCAGGTGGCACGAGCGACTTGATCCCTAGGCGGGCCAGAGCTCTAGCAGGTGGCACGGGCCACTTGATCCCTAGGCGGACCACAGCGCTAGCAGGTGGTGCGGGCCACCTGATCCCTAGGTGTGCGAGAGTGCTAGCATGTGGCGCGGGCCACTTGATCCCTAGGTGGGACAGAGTGCTAGCAGGTGGCACGGGCCACTTGATCCTAGGCGGCCTAGAGTGCTAGCAGGTCGTGCAGGCCACTTGATCCCTAGATGGGCCAGAGCGCTAGCAGGTGGCGAGGGGCACCTGATCCCTAGGCAGGCCATAGTGCTAGCAGGTGGTGCAAGCCACTTGATCCCTAGGTGGGCCAGAGCGCTAGCAGGTGGTGCAGGCCTCCTGATCCCTAGGCAGGCCAAAGCACTAGCAGGTGGTGAGGGGCACCTGATCCCTAGGCAGGCCAGAGCACTAGCAGGTGGTGCAGGCCACTTGATCCCTAGTTGTGCAAGAGTGCTAGCAGGTGGCGTGGGCCACTTGATCCCTAGGCGGGCCACAGCGCTAGCAGGTGGTGCGGGCCACCTGATCCCTAGGTGTGCGAGAGTGCTAGCATGTGGTGCGGGCCACTTTATCCCTAGGTGGGCCAGAGTGCTAGCAGGTGGCACGGGCCACTTGATCCCTAGGCGGGCCAGAGTGCTAGCAGGTGGTGCTGGGCACCTGATTCCTTGGTGTGCGAGAGTGCTAGCAGGTGGCGTGGGCCACTTGATCCCTAGACGGGCCAGAGCGCTAGGAGGTGGCGTGGGCCACTTGATCCCTAGGCTGGCCAGAGCGCTAGCTGGTGGCATGGGCCACTTGATCCATAGGCGGGCCAGAGCGCTAGCAGGTGGCGAGTGCCACCTGATCCCTAGGTGTGCGAGAGTGCTAGCATGTGGCGCGTGCCACTTGATCCCTAGGTGGGCCAGAGTGCTAGCAGGTGGCACGGGCCACTTGATCCCTAGGCGGGCCAGAGTGCTAGCAGGTGGTGCTGGGCACCTGACTCCTAGGCGGGCCAGAGCGCTAGCAGGTGGCGAGTGGCACCTGATCTCTAAGTGTGCGAGAGTGCTAGCATGTGGCGCGGGCCACTTGATCCCTAGGTGGGCCAGAGCGCTTGCAGGTGGCACGGGCCACTTGTTCCCTAGGAGGGCCAGAGTCCTAGCAGGTGGTGAGGGGCACCTGATCCCTAGGCGGGCCAGAGAGCTAGCAGGTGGCATGGGCCACTTGATCCCTAGGCGGCCTAGAGTGCTAGCAGGTGGCATGGGCCACTTGATCCCTAGGTGGGCGGAAGTGCTAGCAGGTGGCGCGGGCCACTTGATCCCTAGATGGGCCAGAGCGCTAGCAGGTGGCGAGGGGCACCTGATCCCTAGGCAGGCCAGAGTGCTAGCAGGTGGTGCGAGCCACTTGATCCCTAGGTGGGCCAGAGCGCTAGCAGGTGGTGCAGGCCACCTGATCCCTAGGCAGGCCAAAGCACTAGAAGGTGGTGAGGGGCACCTGATCCCTAGGCAGACCAGAGCACTAGCAGGTGGTGCAGGCCAATTGATCCCTAGTTGTGCGAGAGTGCTAGCAGGTGGCGTGGGCCACTTGATCCCTAGGCGGGCCAGAGCGCTAGCAGGTGGCATGGGCCACTTGATCCCTAAGTGGGCCAGAGTGCTAGGAGGTGGCGGGGGCCACTTGATCCCTAGGCTGGCCAGAGCGCTAGCGGTTGGCGTAGGCCACTTGATCCATAGGCGGGCCAGAGCGCTAGCAGGTGGCGAGTGGCACCTGATCCCTAGGCGGGCCAGAGCGCAAGCAGGTGGCACGGGCCACTTAATCCCTAGGCAGGCCAGAGCGCTAGTAGGTGGCGAGGTGCACCTGATCCCTAGGCGGGCCATAGCGCTAGCAGGTGGCATGGGCCACTTGATCCCTAGGTGGGCGAGAGTGCTAGCAGGTGACACAGGCCACTTGATCCCTAGCACTAGCAGGTGGCACGAGCGACTTGATCCCTAGGCGGGCCAGAGCTCTAGCAGGTGGCACGGGCCACTTGATCCCTAGGCGGGCCACAGCGCTAGCAGGTGGTGTGGGCCACCTGATCCCTAGGTGTGCGAGAGTGCTAGCATGTGGTGCGGGCCAATTGATCCCTAGGTGGGCCAGAGTGCTAGCAGGTGGCACGGGCCACTTGATCCCTAGGCGGGCCAGAGTGCTAGCAGGTGGTGCTGGGCACCTGATGCCTTGGTGTGCCAGAGTGCTAGCAGGTGGCATGGGCCACTTGATGCCTAGGTGGCCTAGAGTGCTAGCAGGTGGCATGGGCCACTTGATCCCTAGGTGGGCGAAAGTGCTAGCAGGCGGCGTGGGCCACTTGATCCCTAGATGGGCCAGAGCGCTAGCAGCTGGCGAGGGGCACCTGATCCCTAGGCGAGCCAGAGCGCAAGAAAAAATTTTTTTACCACTAAATGGAAAAAATCAGGCGCAGTAGGTTTAGGTATTTAAAGGGTGTATATATATACAAAGAGGTCCACAGCTTGATAGGCTGCTCCCAAACACCTAGAAGGACTGAAATGCCTTACTAGAATCAAATGAAGAAAACTAAATTAAATAAAGAGAGCGCGCACTGTGTTGATCTATTTGTTTTTACATATGCAAATACAAAATATATGATATATACATATATACATATATTTTGTATTTGCATATGCATTTTAATCTTTGTGTATTTTTTATGTATTGTTTAAATATATTCATTATTTTTTGTTGAGTAAAAACAAATAGATCAACACAGTGCGCGCTCTCTTTATTTAATTGAGCCAGAGCGCTAGCAGGTGGCATGGGCCACTTGATCCCTAGGTGGGCGAGAGTGCTAGCAGGTGACACAGGCCACTTGATCCCTAGCACTAGCAGGTGGCACGAGCGACTTGATCCCTAGGCGGGCCAGAGCTCTAGCAGGTGGCACGGGCCACTTGATCCCTAGGCGGACCACAGCGCTAGCAGGTGGTGCGGGCCACCTGATCCCTAGGTGTGCAAGAGTGCTAGCATGTGGCGCGGGCCACTTGATCCCTAGGTGGGCCAGAGTGCTAGCAGGTGGCACGGGCCACTTGATCCCTAGGCGGGCCAGAGTGCTAGCAGGTGGTGCTGGGCACCTGATTCCTTGGTGTGCCAGAGTGCTAGCAGGTGGCATGGGCCACTTGATGCCTAGGTGGCCTAGAGTGCTAGCAGGCGGCGCGGGCCACTTGATCCCTAGATGGGCCAGAGCGCTAGCAGGTGGCGAGGGGCACCTGATCCCTAGGTAGGCCAGAGTGCTAGCAGGTGGTGCGAGCCACTTGATCCCTAGGTGGGCCAGAGCGCTAGCAGGTGGTGCAGGCCACCTGATCCCTAGGCAGGCCAAAGCACTAGCAGGTGGTGAGGGGCACCTGAACCCTAGGCAGGCCAGAGCACTAGCAGGTGGTGCAGGCCACCTGATCCCTAGGCAGGCCAGAGCGCTAGCAGGTGGCGAGGGGCACCTGATCCCTAGGCGGGCCAGAGCGCAAGCAGGTGGCGCGGGCCACTTGATCCCTAGGCGGGCCAGAGCGCTAGCAGGTAGCGAGGGGCACCTGATCCCTAGGCGGGCCATAGCACTAGCAGGTGGCATGGGCCACTTGATCCCTAGGTGGGCCACAGCGCTAGCAGGTGGTGCGGGCCCACCTGATCCCTAGGTGTGCGAGAGTGCTAGCAGGTGGCGCGGGCCACTTGATCCCTAGGTGGGCCATAGCACTAGCAGGTGGCGAGGGGCACCTGATCCCTAGGCGGGCCATAGCGCTAGCAGGTGGCATGGGCCACTTGATCCCTAGGTGGGCGAGAGTGCTAGCAGGTCACACAGGCCACTTGATCCCTAGCACTAGCAGGTGGCACGAGCGACTTGATCCCTAGGTGGGCCAGAGCTCTAGCAGGTGGCACGGGCCACTTGATCCCTGGGTGGGCCACAGCGCTAGCAGGTGGTGCGGGCCAACTGATCCCTAGGTGTGCGAGAGTGCTAGCAGGTGGCACGGGCCACTTGATCACTAGGTGGGCCAGAGCTCTAGCAGGTGGCGAGGGGCACCTGATCCCTAGGCGGGCCATAGCGCTAGCAGGTGGCATGGGCCACTTGATCCCTAGGTGGGCGAGAGTGCTAGCAGGTGACACAGGCCACTTGATCCCTAGCACTAGCAGGTGGCACGAGCGACTTGATCCCTAGGCGGGCCAGAGCTCTAGCAGGTGGCACGGGCCACTTGATCCCTAGGCGGACCACAGCGCTAGCAGGTGGTGCGGGCCACCTGATCCCTAGGTGTGCGAGAGTGCTAGCATGTGGCGCGGGCCACTTGATCCCTAGGTGGGACAGAGTGCTAGCAGGTGGCACGGGCCACTTGATCCTAGGCGGCCTAGAGTGCTAGCAGGTCGTGCAGGCCACTTGATCCCTAGATGGGCCAGAGCGCTAGCAGGTGGCGAGGGGCACCTGATCCCTAGGCAGGCCATAGTGCTAGCAGGTGGTGCAAGCCACTTGATCCCTAGGTGGGCCAGAGCGCTAGCAGGTGGTGCAGGCCTCCTGATCCCTAGGCAGGCCAAAGCACTAGCAGGTGGTGAGGGGCACCTGATCCCTAGGCAGGCCAGAGCACTAGCAGGTGGTGCAGGCCACTTGATCCCTAGTTGTGCAAGAGTGCTAGCAGGTGGCGTGGGCCACTTGATCCCTAGGCGGGCCACAGCGCTAGCAGGTGGTGCGGGCCACCTGATCCCTAGGTGTGCGAGAGTGCTAGCATGTGGTGCGGGCCACTTTATCCCTAGGTGGGCCAGAGTGCTAGCAGGTGGCACGGGCCACTTGATCCCTAGGCGGGCCAGAGTGCTAGCAGGTGGTGTTGGGCACCTGATTCCTTGGTGTGCGAGAGTGCTAGCAGGTGGCGTGGGCCACTTGATCCCTAGACGGGCCAGAGCGCTAGGAGGTGGCGTGGGCCACTTGATCCCTAGGCTGGCCAGAGCGCTAGCTGGTGGCATGGGCCACTTGATCCATAGGCGGGCCAGAGCGCTAGCAGGTGGCGAGTGCCACCTGATCCCTAGGTGTGCGAGAGTGCTAGCATGTGGCGCGGGCCACTTGATCCCTAGGTGGGCCAGAGTGCTAGCAGGTGGCACGGGCCACTTGATCCCTAGGCGGGCCAGAGTGCTAGCAGGTGGTGCTGGGCACCTGACTCCTAGGCGGGCCAGAGCGCTAGCAGGTGGTGCGGGCCACCTGATCCCTAGGCGGGCCAGAGCGCTTGCAGGTGGCACGGGCCACTTGTTCCCTAGGAGGGCCAGAGTCCTAGCAGGTGGTGAGGGGCACCTGATCCCTAGGCGGGCCAGAGAGCTAGCAGGTGGCATGGGCCACTTGATCCCTAGGTAGACGAGAGTGCTAGAAGGTGAAACAGGCCACTTGATCCCTAGAGCTAGCAGGTGGCACGAGCGACTTGATC
This sequence comes from Crinia signifera, assembly GCF_055691185.1. NCBI lineage: Eukaryota > Metazoa > Chordata > Amphibia > Anura > Myobatrachidae > Crinia > Crinia signifera. The sequence continues at coordinate 29,862 of NW_028142448.1, forward strand.
CCTATGCAGGCCAGAGCACTAGCAGGTGGTGCAGGCCACTTGATCCCTAGGTGTGCGAGAGTGCTAGCAGGTGGTGCTGGCCACTTGATCCCTAGGTGGGCCAGAGCGCTTGGAGGTGGCATGGGCCACTTGATCACTAAGTGGGCCAGAGTGCAAGGAGGTGGCGCGGGCCACTTCATCCCTAGGCTGGCCAGAGCGCTAGCCTGTGGCGTGGGCCACTTGATCCATAGGCGGGCCAGAGCGATAGCAGGTGGCGAGGGGCACCTGATCCCTAGGCGGGCCAGAGCGCAAGCAGGTGGCACGGGCCACTTGATCCCTAGGCGGGCCAGAGCGCTAGCAGGTAGCGAGGGGCACCTGATCCCTAGGCGGGCCATAGCGCTAGCAGGTGGTAAGGGGCATCTGATCCCTAGGCGGGCCATAGCGCTAGCAGGTGGCATGGGCCACTTGATCCCTAGGTGGGCGAGAGTGCTAGCAGGTGACACAGGCCACTTGATCCCTAGCGCTAGCAGGTGGCACGAGTGACTTGATCCCTAGGCGGGCCAGAGCTCTAGCAGGTGGTACGGGCCACCTGATCCCTAGGTGTGCGAGACTGCTAGCATGTGGCGCGGGCCACTTGATCCCTAGGTGGGACAGAGTGCTAGCAGGTGGCACGGGCCACTTGATCCCTAGGCGGACCACAACGCTAGCAGGTGGTGCGGGCCACCTGATCCCTAGGTGGGACAGAGTGCTAGCAGGTGGCATGGGCCACTTGATCCCTAGGCGGGCCAGAGCTCTAGCAGGTGGCACGGGCCACTTGATCCCTAGGCGGACCACAACGCTAGCAGGTGGTGCGGGCCACATGATCCCTAGGTGTGCGAGAGTGCTAGCATGTGGCGCGGGCCACTTGATCCCTAGGTGGGCCAGAGCGCTAGCAGGTGGCATGGGCCACTTGATCCCTAAGTGGGCCAGAGTGCTAGGAGGTGGCATGGGCCACTTGATCCCTAGGCTGGCCAGAGCGCTAGTGGGTGGCGTGGGCCACTTGATCCATAGGCGGGCCAGAGCGCTAGCAGGTGGCGAGGGGCACCTGATCCCTAGTCGGGCAAGAGCGCTAGTAGGTGGTGAGGGGCACCTAGGTGGGCGAGTTTGCTAGCAGGTGACACAGGCCACTTGATCCCTAGCACTAGCAGGTGGCACGAGCGACTTGATCCCTAGGTGGGCCAGAGCTCTAGCAGGTGGCCCGGGCCACTTGATCCCTAGGCGGGCCACAGCGCTAGCAGGTGGTGAGGGGCACCTGATCCCTAGGCGGGCCAGAGCGCTAGCTGGTGGCACGGGCCACTTGATCCCTAGGTGGGCCAGAACGCTAGCAGGTGGCGAGGAGCACCTGATCCCTAGGCGGGCCAGAGCGCTAGCAGTTGGCGAGTGGTACCTGATCCCTAAGCGGGCCAGAGCACTAGCAGGTGGTGCGGGCCACCTGATCCCTCGGCGGGCCAGAGCGTTTGCAGGTGGCACGGGCCACTTGTTCCCTAGGAGGGCCAGAGCGCTAGCAGGTGGTGAGGGGCACCTGATCCCTAGGCGGGCCAGAGAGCTAGCAGGTGGCATGGGCCACTTGATCCCTAGGTAGACGAGAGTGCTAGCAGGTGACACAGGCCACTTGATCCCTAGAGCTAGCAGGTGGCACGAGCGACTTGATCCCTAGGAGGGCCAGAGCACTAGCAGGTGGTGAGGGGCACCTGATCCCTAGGCAGGCCAGAGCACTAGCAGGTGGTGCAGGCCACTTGATCCCTAGGTGTGCGAGAGTGCGAGCAGGTGGCGCTGGCCACTTGATCCCTAGGTGGGCCAGAGCGCTTGCAGGTGGCATGGGCCACTTGATCCCTAAGTGGGCAAGAGTGCTAGGAGGTGGCGCGGGCCACTTGATCCCTAGCGCTGTCAGGCGGCATGGGCCACTTGATCCCTAGGTGGGCCAGAGCGATAGCAGGTGGCGCGTGCCACCTGATCCCTAGGCGGGCCAGAGCGCTAGCAGGTGGTACGGGCCACTTGATCCCTAGATGGGCCAGAGCGCTAGCAGGTGGCGATGGGCACCTGATTACTTGGTGGACCAGAGCGCTAGCAGGTGGCACAGGCCACTTGATCCCTAGGTGGGCGAGAGTGCTAGCAGGTGGCGTGGGCCCCTTGATCCCTAGGCGGGCCAGAGCGCTAGCAGGTGGCGAGGGTTACATGATCCCTAGGTGGGCCAGAGCGCTAGCAGGTGACACAGGCCACTTGATCCCTAGCGCTGGCAGGCAGCATGGGCTATTTGAACCCGAGGGGGGCCAGAGCGCTAGCAGGTGGCATGGGCCACTTGATTCCTAGATGGGCCAGAGAGCTAGGAGGTGGCGTGGGCCATCTGATCCCTAGGCGGGCCAGACCACTAGCAGGTGGCACGGCCTACTTGATCCCTAGGCGGGCCAGAGCGCTAGCAGGTGACGATGGGCACCTGATTCCTTGGTGGACCAGAGCGCTAGCAGGTGGCACGGGCCACTTGATCCCTAGGTGGGCGAGAGTGCTAGCAGGTTGCGCGGGCCCCCTGATCCCTAGGTGGGCCAGAGCGCTAGCAGGTGGTGAAGGCCACATGATCCCTAGGGGGGCCAAAGCGCTAGCAGGTGACACAGGCCACTTGATCCCTAGCACTGGCAGGCGGCATTGGCCACTTGATCCCTAGGCGGGCCTAAAGCGCTAGCAGGTGACATGGGCCACTTGATTCCTAGGTGGGCCAGAGAGCTGGGAGGTGGTGCGGGCCACCTCATTCCTAGGCTGGCCAGAGCGCTAGTGGGTGGCGTGGGCCACTTGATCCATAGGTGGGTCAGAGCGCTACCAGGTGGCGAGGGGCAGCTGATCCCTAGGCGGGCCAGAGCGCTTGCAGGTGGCATGGGCCACTTGATCCCTAGGAGGGCCAGAGCGCTAGCAGGTGGCGAGGGGCAAATGATCCCTAGGCGGGCCAGATCGCTAGCAGGTGGCATGGGCCACTTGATCCCTAAGTGGGCAGGAGTGCTAGCAGGTGACACAGGCCACTTGATTCCTATCGCTGGCAGGCGGCATTAGCCACTTGATCCCTAGGCGGGCCTAGAGCGCTTGCAGGTGGCACGGGCCACTTGATCCCTAGGTGGGCGAGAGTGCTAGCAGGTGGTGCGGGCCCCCTGATCCCTAAGTGGGCCAGAGCGCTAGCAGGTGGCGAGGGCCACATGATCCCTAGGGGGGCCAAAGCGCTAGCAGGTGACACAGGCCACTTGATCCCTAGCGCTGGCAGGCGGCATTGGCCACTTAATCCCTAGGCGGGCCTAGAGCGCTAGCAAGTGACATGGGCCACTTGATTCCTAGGTGGGCCAGAGAGCTGGGAGGTGGTGCGGGCCACCTCATTCCTAGGCTGGCCAGAGCGCTAGTGGGTGGCATTGGCCACTTGATCCATAGGTGGGACAGAGCGCTACCAGGTGGCGAGGGGCACCTGATCCCTAGGCGGGCCAGAGCGCTTGCAGGTGGCATGGGCCACTTGATCCCTAGGAGGGCCAGAGCGCTAGCAGGTGGCGAGGGGCACCTGATCCCTAGGTGGGCCAGATCGCTAGCAGGTGGCATGGGCCACTTGATCCCTTGGTGGGCGAGAGTGCTAGCAGGTGACACAGGCCACTCGATCCCTAGCTCTAGCAGGTGGCATGGGCCACCTGATCCCTAAGTTGGCCATAGCGCTAGCAGGTGGTGCAGACCCGTTAATCCCAAGTGGGCCGAGCGCTAGCAGGTGGTGTGGGCCACCTGGTCCCTAGGCGGGCCAGAGCACTATCAGGTGGCATGGGCCACTTGATCCCTAGGCGGGCTAAAGTGCTAGCAGGTGGAGTGGGCCACCTGATCCCTAGGCATGCCAGAGCGCTAGGAGGTGGCACGGGTCACTTGATCCCTAGGTGTGCGAGAGTGCTAGCAGGTGGCACGGGCCACTTGATCCCTATGTGGTCGAGAGTGCTTGCAGGTGGCGCGGGCCATTTGATCCCTAGGCGGCCAGAGCGCTAGCAGGTGGCACGGGCCACTTGATCCCTAGGCGGGCCAGACCACTAGCAGGTGGCACGGCCTACTTGATCCCTAGGTGGTCGAGAGTGCTTGCAGGTGGCACGGGCCATTTGATCCCTAGGCGGCCAGAGCGCTAGCAGGTGGCACGGGCCACTTGATCCCTAGGTGGGCCAGACCACTAGCAGGTGGCACGGCCTACTTGATCCCTAGGTGGGCCAGAGCGCTAGCAGGTGGCGAGGGCCACATGATCCCTAGGCGGGCCAGGGCGCTAGCAGGTGACACAGGCCGCTTGATCCCTAGCGCTGTCAGGCGGCATGGGCCACTTGATCCCTAGGTAGCCCAGAGCGCTAGCAGGTGGCACGTGCCACCTGATCCCTAGGCGGGCCAGAGCGCTAGCAGGTGGCGAGGGTTACATGATCCCTAGGCGGGCCAGAGCGCTAGCAGGTGACACAGGCCACTTGATCCCTAGCGCTGGCAAGCAGCATGGGCTACTTGAACCCTAGGGGGGCCAGAGCGCTAGCAGGTGGCATGGGCCACTTGATTCCTAGATGGGCCAGAGAGCTAGGAGGTGGTGTGGGCCACTTGATCCCCAGGCTGGCCAGAGTTATAGCCGGTGGCGCGGGCCACTTGATCCATAGGTGGGCCAGAGCGCTACCAGGTGGCAAGGGGCACCTGATCCCTAGGCGGGCCAGAGCACTAGCAGGTGGCACGGGCCACTAGATCCCTAGGTGGGCCAGAGCGCTAGCAGGTGGCGAGGGGCACCTGATCCCTAGGCGGGCCAGAACGCTATCAGGTGGCGCGTGCCACCTGATCCCTAGGCAGGCCAGAGCGCTAGCAGGTGACATGGGCCCCTTGATTCCTAGCGCTAGAAGGTGGCACGAGCAACTTGATCCCTAGGCGGGCCAGAGCTCTAGAAGGTGGCACGGGCCACTCTATCCCTAGATGGGCCAGAGCGCTAGCAGATGGTGCGGGCCACCTGATCCCTAGGCAGGCCACAGCGCTAGCAGATGGTGAAGGGCACTTGATCCCTAGGTGGGCCAGAGCGCTAGACGGTGGCGTGGGCTACCTGATCCCTAGGCCGGCCAGACGCTAGCAGGTGGTGAGGGGCACCTGATCCCTAGGTGGGCCAGAGCGTTAGCAGGTGGTCTCGGGCCACTTGATCCCTAGGCGGGCCAGAGCGCTAGCAGGTGGTGCAGGCCACTGGATCCCTAGATGGGCCAGAGCGCTAGCAGGTGGCGAGGGGCACCTGATCCCTAGGCGGGCCAGACCACTAGCAGGTGGCACAGCCTACTTGATCCCTAGGCGGGCCAGAGCGCTAGCAGGTGGCGATGGGCACCTGATTCCTTACTGGACCAGAGCACTAGCAGGTGGCACGGGCCACTTGATCCCTAGGTGGGCCAGAGCGCTAGCAGGTGACGATGGGCACCTGATTCCTTGGTGGACCAGAGCACTAGAAGGTGGCACGGGCCACTTGATCCCTAGGTGAGCGAGAGTGCTAGCAGGTGGCGCGGGCCCCGTGATCCCTAGGCGGGCCAGAGCGCTAGCAGGTGGCGAGGGCCACATGATCCCTAGGCGGGCCAGGGCGCTAGCAGGTGACACAGGCCGCTTGATCCCTAGCGCTGTCAGGCGGCATGGGCCACTTGATCCCTAGGCGGGCCAGAGCGCTAGCAGGTAGCGCGTGCCACCTGATCCCTAGGCGGGCCAGAGCGCTAGCAGGTGGTGCGGGCCACCTGATCCCTAGCCGGGCCAGAGCGCTAGCAGGTGTTGCGGGCCACTTGAACCCTAAGTGGGCCATAGCGCTAGCAGGTAGTACAGGCCTCTTGATCCCAAGTGGGCCGAGCGCTAGCACGTGGCATAGTCCACTTGATCCCTAGGCGGGCCAGAGCACTAGCAGGTGGCGCGTGCCACCTGATCCCTAGGCGGGCCAGAGCGCTAGCAGGTGACATGGGCCACTTGATCCCTAGGGGGCCAAAGCGCTAGCAGGTTGTGCGGGCTACCTGATCCCTAGGCGGCCCTAGCGCTAGCAGATGGCACGGGCCACCTGATCCCTCGGCGGGCCAGAGCACTAGCAGGTGGTGTGGGCCACCTGATCCCTAGGCGGGCCAGAGCGCTAGCAGGTGGCGAGGGGCAACTGATCCCTAGGCGGGCCAGAGCGATAGCAGGTGGTGCGGGCCACCTGATCCCTAGGCGGGCAAGAGCGCTAGCAGGTGGTGCGGGCCACTTGAACCCTAGGTGGGCCATAGCGCTAGCAGGTTGTGCAGGCCTCTTGATCCCAAGTGGGCCGAGCGCTAGCACGTGTCATAGTCCACTTGATCCCTAGGCGGGCCAGAGCACTAGCAGGTGGCGCGTGCCACCTGATCCCTAGGCGGGCCAGAGCGCTAGCAGGTGACATGGGCCACTTGATCCCTAGGGGGCCAAAGCGCTAGCAGGTTGTGCGGGCTACCTGATCCCTAAGCGGCCCTAGCGCTAGCAGATGGCACGGGCCACCTGATCCCTAGGCGGGCCAGAGCACTAGCAGGTGGTGTGGGCCACCTGATCCCTAGGCGGGCCAGAGCGCTAGCAGGTGGCGAGGGGCAACTGATCCCTAGGCGGGCCAGAGCGCTAGCAGGTGGTGCACGCCACCTGATCCCTAGGCGGGCCAGAGCGCTAGCAGGTGGTGCGGGCCACTTGAACCCTAGGTGGGCCATAGCGCTAGCAGGTTGTGCAGGCCTCTTGATCCCAAGTGGGCCGAGCGCTAGCACGTGGCATAGTCCACTTGATCCCTAGGCGGGCCAGAGCACTAGCAGGTGGCGCGTGCCACCTGATCCCTAGGCTGGCCAGAGTGCTAGCAGGTGACATGGGCCACTTGATCCCTAGGTGGGCGAGAGTGCTAGCAGGTGGCGCGGGCCCCCTGATCCCTAGGCGGGCCAGAGCGCTAGCAGGTGGCGAGGGCCACATGATCCCTAGGCTGGCCAGGGCTATAGCAGGTGACAGAGGCCGCTTGATTCCTAGCGCTGTCAGGCGGCATGGGCCACTTGAACCCTAGGTGGGCCAGAGCGCTAGCAGGTAGCGCGTGCCACCTGATCCCTAGGCGGGCCAGAGCGCTAGCAGGTGACACGGGCCACTTGATCCCTAGCGCTAGCAGGTGGCACGAACGACTTGATCCCTAGGCAGGCCAGAGCTCTAGCAGGTGGTGAGGGGCACCTGATCCTTAGGCGGGCCAGAGCGCTAGCTGGTGGCACGGGCCACTTGATCCCTAGGCGGGCCAGAGCGCTAGCACGTGGCGAGGGGCACCTGATCCCTAGGCGGGCCATAGCGCTAGCAGGTGGCATGGGCCACTTGATCCCTAGGTGGGCGAGAGTGCTAGCAGGTGACACAGGCAACTTGATCCCTAGCGCTAGCAGGTGGCACGAGCGAGTTGATCCCTATGCGGGTCAGAGCTCTAGCAGGTGGCATGGGCCACTTGATCCCTAGGCGGGCCAGAGCACTAGCAGGTGGTGAGGGGCACCTGATCCCTAGGCGGGCCAGAGCGCTAGCTGGTGGCATGGGCCACTTGATCCCTAGGCGGGCCAGAACGCTAGCAGGTGGCGAAGGGCACCTGATGCCTAGGCGGACCAGAGCGCTAGCAGGTGGCGAGGGGCAACTGATCCCTAGGTGGGCCAGAGCGCTAGCAGGTGGTGCGGGCCACCTGATCCCTAGGCGGGCCAGAGCGCTAGCAGGTGGTGCGGGCCACTTGAACCCTAGGTGGGCCATAGCGCTAGCAGGTTGTGCAGGCCTCTTGATCCCAAGTGGGCCGAGCGCTAGCACGTGGCATAGTCCACTTGATCCCTAGGCGGGCCAGAGCACTAGCAGGTGGCGCGTGCCACCTAATCCCTAGGTGGGCCAGAACGCTAGCAGGTGACATGGGCCACTTGATCCCTAGGGGGCCAAAGCGCTAGCAGGTTGTGCAGGATACCTGATCCCTAGGCGGCCCTAGCAGATGGCTCGGGCCACCTGATCCCTAGGAGGGCCAGAGCACTAGCAGGTGGTGTGGGCCACCTGATCCCTAGGCGGGCTAGAGCGCTAGCAGGTGGTGCGGGCCACCTGATCCCTAGGCGGGCCAGAGCGCTAGCAGATGGTGCGGACCACTTGAACCCTAGGTGGGCCATAGCGCTAGCAGGTTGTGCAGGCCTCTTGATCCCAAGTGGGCCGAGCGCTAGCACGTTGCATAGTCCACTTGATCCCTAGGCGGGCCAGAGCACTAGCAGGTGGCGCGTGCCACCTGATCCCTAGGCGGGCCAGAGCGCGAGCAGGTGACATGGGCCACTTGATCCCTAGGGGGCCAAAGCGCTAGCAGGTTGTGCGGGCTACCTGATCCCTAGGCGGCCCTAGCGCTAGCAGATGGCACGGGCCACCTGATCCCTAGGCGGGCCAGAGCACTAGCAGGTGGTGTGAGCCACCTGATCCCTAGGCGGGCCAGAGCGCTAGCAGGTGGTGAGGGGCACCTGATCCCTAGGCGGGCCAAAGCACTAGCAGGTGGCAGGGGCCACTTGATCCCAAGGCGGGCCAGAGCGCTAGCAGGTGGTGCGGGCCACTTGATCCATAGGTAGGCCAGAGCGCTAGCAGGTGGCACGAGCCACTTGATCCCTAGGTGGGCGAGAGTGCTAGCAGGTGGCGCGGGCCCCCTGATCCCTAGGCGGGCCAGATCGCTAGCAGGTGGCGAGGGACACGTGATCCCTAGGTGGGCCAGAGTGCTAGCAGGTGGTGCGGGCCACCTGATCCCTAGATGGGCCAGATCACTATCAGGTGGCACGGGCCACTTGATCACTAGGCGGGCCAAAACGCTAGCAGGTGGAGTGGGCCACCTGATTCCTAGGCATGCCAGAGCGCCAGGAGGTGGCATGGGTCACTTGATCCCTAGGTGTGCGAGAGTGCTAGCAGGTGGTGCGGGCCACTTGATCCCTAGGCAGGCCAGAGCACTAGCAGGTGGCATGGGCCACTTGATCCCTAGGCCTGCCAGAGCGCTAGCAGGTGGTGCGGGCCACCTAATCCCTAGGCGGGCCAGAGCACTAGCAGGTGGTGTGGGCCACATGATCCCTAGGAGGGCCAGAGCGCTAGTAGGTGGTGAGGGGCACCTAATATCATGATCCAGTGTCTGAGGAACACTTTCTTACCTTCTAAGAGTTTCTCTAGGCTTGCTCTGAATTGCTATAGACGGTCATGGTGCAGTAAACAGGCTTCCAAGGCCTCGATGCCCAGCCGGCATCTCCCATGGACATCTGGCAGCGCGGATCATGTTGCACTGGCACATGCCGCTCTGCTGCATCCAGCTGTCTCTGACAGCGCTGATCATGTTACGCCGGTGCTTATCGCTAAGTTGCACTCCGCTACCTCTGACAGTATTCCGTAGTCTCCATCTTCATTACCAAAGTCACAGGCCACAGCCGCGTTACCTGCACGCCCAGTTTCCCTCCAATTCCCATACATGGGCACCACGATCTTGCCTGCAGTCACACGACGTTCAGCAACTTTCCCCTACGGGGTCTCTGCACATTTGGTCAGTCCCGGGCCCCACAATTTGTGATGGCAGCCCTGGAACCGGGTGCAGGTAGGAGTTGGCTGAAATCAATGGATGTAATGGATCCAGCTGGAACCGGAGAAATGCTTTGAGCAAAGGAATACGATGCAGTTCTAGGAGTTTCTGATGATAAACACCAGTAGTATGTCGGATATGATGAGGAACACCACAGGTGTGTATGATAGCTCTAGTAAGACCCACTAACACAGACACAATGAGAGTTCGCCAATGTTGACAGCTTATCAATGTTTTGTGCACCAATGGTGACTGATATCGATGGAGAACTCTGAATGGTGACTGGTAGAAGAGGTTGGAACTTGGGTATGAGCTGGCAGATAGTTAGAAGTGAAGGCTGGAGGCAGAGGTGATTCTATGGAGAACCAATGTTGAATCAATGGTAATCGGAGGTGCTTGGAAGACTCAGGAATCACAAGAATTTGCTGGAACTGAAGGAGTATCGATGGTGTATTGATGGAGACCTAATGTTGGGTTGATAGTGAGTCAATGGTGAAGAATCCAATAGGTAGCTGACGATAACACATCGGCTGAGACTGATGGAGCAGATGCAGTAAAACTGGTAGGAATCAGGCTGTGCTGAAGATGACAGAGCACTTGGGCCCTTATTCTGATCGGTGCGGATATTCCCGCATTCTTACGGTGCGGTCCGCACGCCACGGTGTTTTGCCGCGTGCGGCCATCGTCCGTAGAAACGCCCACGTGTCCTCCGCATTCGGACGGACTCACTCTTTAAGAACAGGGCGTGTTTACGGACGACATACAAAGCATGCGTGTGCGGGAGAAACACTCCGATTCGGCACGGTATTACAGAGTATTACAGAGTATGCTCGGAAATACCGCATCCGACCGGGAGCCAAGCGGTGCTACCGCCCGTAAGCGGAGTATTTACGCCAAACAACCCACTATTAAGTATCTTCTGCAAGACATCACATGACCCACTTATTCAATTACCTATCCTCATAAAAAACTGCTTATTTGGAATTGGAATCAATTAGATGCCAATATATCCTTACAAGCATGCCTAACACATGCATTGCACACATTAACCCTTACAGCAATTTAAGTGCAATGGTTTCAATTAAAGCACTGACAAGCGGCCTATTAGTGAGTAATGAGTAAAGGAGTAGATTCTATTGGGTTCAGGTGTTAATGGTTGTAGTCATTAGGCGTACGTTCGCCTACCGCATGAACGAGTGGTGTCCGCAAAGCAATAGTACACTTGTGGACACCGCACATTTCTGCCCTTTTTGATCGCGTGCATTCGGAGTGGTTTCCGAATGTACGCCCCCCAACATAAGTGTACTCCCCCGTGTCCGCCCATGTTTCCGCCCCGTTTTGCCCACTTTGAAACTACGCCCATGTGTCATTCCGCATGACGCCCATAATACGCCCCTATTTCCCGAATGATAGCGGTGAACAGTTCTGGACGGGATCTGGCCGAACTGGTACCGAGTCAAGGCGTGGCACATGCGCGTTGCGTTCTCCACGCATGCGCAGACGCCGTAAACACGCGATCCGAAAGTATGCGGTAAAGTCCGCGTCAATCAGAATAAGGGCCTTGGTCTGGATGTCACAGGAGCAGATCCTAAGATGTTACTAGGCTGTAGACACCATTGCACTGACAATTCATTGGCCTTCTCCCAGCATCCTTATAGGGAAAAGCAGAGGCGTCGAGGGATGGGCTTTTTTCCAGTGCTCGGTTCTGCTGGAGGGGCCTGTTGCAGGGAGCTGGTCAGCGGGGAGAGAGATGGCAGGCAAAGCCTATCTCCCAGGGGTGCAACTATGGCGGTACGGGGTGGTACGGCGTACCATTAAAACAAATGGTGCCGGTACCCCGTACCGCCATAACAAATAGGCCGAAATATTTACTGCGCATGTGCGCATATGTAAGTGGCGGGGGGCGTGGCCACTTACATATGCGCGCTAGCGCCGCTCCCCCCCGCCGGGTCTTCCCTGCTCTCGTCTCCCCCGCTGTGTACGCGGGGGAGACGTGCTGCTGCTGCTGCTGCTGCTCTCATGATTTCGTTACAGCTCCTGCTGCTGGACCGCGCGCGGCTATTGGTTAGCGCGCGGTCCAGCACCAGGAGCTGTAACTATCAGGAGCAGCAGCAGCAGCAGCACGTCTCCCCCGCGTACACAGCGGGGGAGACGAGAGCGTGCGGGCGGGCAGGCACAGGGGGCTGTGTATGTGCCTGCCTGCCGGGGGGGGGGGGGGGGGTTCTATCCCCCTGGGCAACGAGCAAAGTGGCACAGATATATCCCCCTGGGCAACGAGCAAAGTGGCACAGATCTATCCCCCTGGGCAACGAGCAAAGTGGCACAGATCTATCCCCCTGGGCAACGAGCAAAGTGGCACAGATCTATCCCCTGGGCAACGAGCAAAGTGGCACAGATCTATCACCTGGGCAACGAGCAAAGTGGCACAGATCTATCCCCCTGGGCAACGAGCAAAGTGGCACAGATATATCCCCCTTGGCAACGAGCAAAGTGGCACAGATATATCCCCCTGGGCAACGAGCAAAGTGGCACAGATCTATCCCCCTGGGCAACGAGAAAAGTGGCACAGATATATCCCCCTGGGCAATGAGCACAGTGGCACAGATCTATCCCCCTGAGCAACGAGCAAATTCAGTCCACCTTGGCATCGGCATGAAGCCCCTGGCATTGAGCATGTAGGTAAGTGGCACTTATGTGTCAAATGTGTATGGTGTGTTATACAGTATGTGTTGGGCATTGCGTAGTGTTATATAGTATGACATGGGCATTGCGTAGTGTTATATAGCATGTGATGGGCATTACACTGTGTTATATAGTATGACATGGGCATTGCGTAGTGTTATATAGTATGACATGGGTATTACAGTGTGTTATATAGTATGTAATGTGCATTATGGTGTGTTATATAGTATGTAATGGGTATTACGCTGTGTTATATAGTATGTAATGGGCATTACGGTGTGTTATATAGTATGTGATGGGCATTACAGTGTGTTATATAGTATGACATGGACATCGCGGAGTGTTATATAGTATGTAATGGGCATTACGGTGTTATATAGTATGTAATGGGCATTACAGTGTTATATAGTATGTAATGGGCATTATAGTGTGTTATATAGTATGTAACGGGCATTATAGTGTGTTATATAGTATGTAATGGGCATTACAGTGTTATATAGTATGTCATGGGTATTGCGGTGTTATATAGTATGACATGGGCATTGCAGTGTTATATAGTATGTCATGGGCATTGCGGTGTTATATAGTATGTCATGGGTATTGCGGTGTTATATAGTATGACATGGGCATTGCAGTGTTATATAGTATGTCATGGGCATTGCGGTGTTATATAGTATGTCATGGGCATTGCGGTGTTATATAGTATGTAATGGACATTATGGTGTGTTATACAGTATGTCATGGACATAGCAGAGTGTTATATAGTATGTCATGGGCATCGCGGAGTGTTATATAGTATGTCATGGGCATTGTGGTGTTATATAGTATGTCAGCGGGCGTACAGACTCTGTGGGGGGGGGGCGGTGGCATGTAACCACCCCCCCTTGTGTCATATGACCACGCCCATGGCCACTCCCCTGACCACGCCCAGCACAGTACCACTAAGTCGTTTTTTCTACTCGCACCACTGCTATCTCCCCAGTTCAGCACACACTGCTCAGTGCCATGTACTGATCTGGTGAGAGAGGCAGCTGCAGCCTGTCCTCTCTCTCCCTCTTGTTTAATTTTTATTCACAGGGGTGTGGCCACGCACCCTCCATTTTACCAGGGCCCGGCTGACCTGTCGGCACCCCTGGGGATAAGGTGTTATTGATTGGCTGGAGAGAAATTATGTCAGCAGATAGTTTCCCAGGTTGGCGGCTGAACATTGTGTGACTGCAGGCAAGATCGTGGTGCCCATGTATGGGAATTGGAGGGAAACTGGGCGTGCAGGTAACGCGGCTGTGGCCTGTGACTTTGGTAATGAGACTACGGAATACTGTTAGAGGTAGCGGAGTGCAACTTAGCGATAAGCACCAGTGTAACATGATCAGCGCTGCCAGATATCCATGGGAGATGCCGGCTGGGCATCGGGGCCTTGGAAGTCTGTTTACTGCACCATGACCTTCTATAGCCCTTCAGAGCAAGCCTAGACAAACTCATAGAAGTTAAGAAAGTGTTTCTCAGACACTGGATCATGATATTAGATATATTACAGGCCCAGGACAGTAGTTTGAAAGGGCCTTTGTAACACCCAATGCCAAAAAAGTATTGTACAGGAAAAAAGGAACTCCTCTCAGCTCTGGGTTCAATAACAGCTGCAGTCCCTGCACCTATGGTAATTGTGCCCTAACGCACACACAAGGTCAGTACTGCCTATTGTTAGGAAAGGTCCCTCAGGTGGTAGGTCCCTCCCGTGATCCCAGAGCAGGGATAGTCATGATGGGGGGGGGGGTTGTTTAGAGGGTACTTGTGCCCAGCGTGGCGTGGGGGGAAAACATGGGAGAACGCGCTGTAGAGGCATCCAGCAGTGGCGGCATAACAGCAGCTACGAGGGAATTGCCAGAAATGTTGGTCTCAGACGAGACAAGTTACGACAAAGATGAGGACAGGCACTTTGATATATAGGGTGACATTCTATGCTATGCGCTAAATGCGCATGTTTAATTCGCACACCATATCGCCGCAAATCGCCTATTTTGAAATCGCATTTTTCAGCCTAAATGCGCATATTTAATGTGATGCGCATTGGAGGCTGAAAAGTGCGATTAGGGGCGATTTGCGGCGATGTGGTGCGCTGGTTTTAGTCCTGAAAATGTGCGATTTTCATGTGTGAAAATCGCACATTTGCAGGACAGCGCAAGGTGTCAAAAAAAGAACCGAGCGCGGGGTCCCCCGCCCGAGTGTAACCAGCCCCGGACTCACTGAGCCGGTGCTGGTAACATAAAATCAGGGTCCCCGACAAATAGGGGTCCCCTTGATTTTATGAAACCAGCACCAGACTCAAGGTCCGGCGCTGGTTCCCAAAATACGGGGGACAAAGTGACTAGGGGTCCCCCGTATTTTAAGAACCAGCACCGGACACAACCAGCCAGCAGGCTAATGCCACAGCCGGGGGGAGACTTTTTATACAAGTCCCCCCGGCCAAAGCATTAACCCCCTGGCTGGTCAGCATGGGCAGGGGTCCTGGGGAAGTGGGGACCCCCCCAATGAAGGAATCCCCCCCCTCCAGGACTTACCAGCCCATGCTGATAGTCCGGGGCTGTCCTCCATGCCCCTGGGCTGTGGGCATGGAGCTGATGGTTTGTGTAAAAAAAAGAATGTCAACTATTGTTTTACACTGGCGAACTATCAGTCCCAGCAAGCCTACCCCGCATGCTGGGACTTGGGGAACCACAAGTCCCAGCATGTGGGGCATTAAAGTGCCCGCTGGCACTTGTAGTTCTGCAGTGTAAAAAATAGTGCACAAAATCACACTGACAACCTGAAAAATAAAACTTTAATACACACAAAACACACTGATACTTACCTACCTTGAGCCCGTAGGTCGGTCCCTGGATCCTGGATTCGTCCTCCGGGGCTCCAGGGCAGAAGAGTCCGGTTCCGGGGCCTTGGTCCTGGTTCCGGGGCTGGTCCTGGGGTTCCGGGGCTCCTGGCGTGAAGAATCCGGGGTCCGGGATCCGTGGTAGTCCAGAGGGGTACCTAAGGAGCAAAATCCAACTCACCTGCTCCCCGGCGGCGACCTCCGCTGACAGCGCTGCTCCCGACTGGTACCCGGCTTCAAGGAGTTGGTCCGGCGCTGAGATGTTGCTCCCTCGACGTCTCTGAACAGAATGATTTCTCGGCCAATCAGGAGCCGAGAAAGTCGGCTCCTGATTGGCCAGAAATCATTCTGAATATAGACGCCGACGGAGTAACATCTCAGCGCATCCAGAGCAGAGATGTTACTCCGTCGGCGTCTATATTCAGAATGATTTCTGGCCAATCAGGAGCCAACTTTCTCGGCTCCTGATTGGCCGAGAAATCATTCTGTTCAGATACGTCGAGGGAGCAACATCTCAGCGCCGGACCAACTCCTTGAAGCCGGGTACCAGTCGGGAGCAGCGCTGTCAGCGGAGGTCGCCGCCGGGGAGCAGGTGAGTTGGATTTTGCTCCTTAGGTACCCCTCTGGACTACCACGGATCCCGGACCCCGGATTCTTCACGCCAGGAGCCCCGGAACCCCAGGACCAGCCCCGGAACCAGGACCAAGGCCCCGGAACCGGACTCTTCTGCCCTGGAGCCCCGGAGGACGAATCCAGGATCCAGGGACCGACCTACGGGCTCAAGGTAGGTAAGTATCAGTGTGTTTTGTGTGTATTAAAGTTTTATTTTTTAGGGTGTCAGTGTGATTTTGTGCACTATTTTTTACACTGCAGAACTACAAGTGCCAGCGGGCACTTTAATGCCCCGCATGCTGGGACTTGTGGTTCCCCAAGTCCCAGCATGCGGGGTAGGCTTGCTGGGACTGATAGTTCGCCAGTGTAAAACAATAGTTGACATTCTTTTTTTTACACAAACCATCAGCTCCATGCCCACAGCCCAGGGGCATGGAGGACAGCCCCGGACTATCAGCATGGGCTGGTAAGTCCTGGAGGGGGGGGGACCCCTTCATTGGGGGGGTCCCCACTTCCCCAGGACCCCTGCCCATGCTGACCAGCCAGGGGGTTAATGCTTTGGCCGGGGGGACTTGTATAAAAAGTCTCCCCCCGGCTGTGGCATTAGCCTGCTGGCTGGTTGTGTCCGGTGCTGGTTCTTAAAATACGGGGGACCCCTAGTCACTTTGTCCCCCGTATTTTGGGAACCAGCGCCGGACCTTGAGCCCGGTGCTGGTTTCATAAAATCAAGGGGACCCCTATTTGTCGGGGACCCTGATTTTATGTCACCAGCACCGGCTCAGTGAGCCCGGGGCTGGTTAGACTCGGGCGGGGGACCTCGCGCTCGTTTTTTTTTTTATTTAACCATTTATTTTATTTTTTACAGCAGAACCCTGCACGGAACATTGCGATCTGTGCAGGGTTCTGCCTAATTCGCCTAACAGACCCAGGTCTGAAATAAGTGCGAAAATTAGTCACTTAAATAATGCGATGTGCAAATGCGCATAGCATTAAATAAGCGACTTGTATACTTTTCTGTGCGCAAACATCTGGATGCGATAAAAATTAATCTCGCATTTTTATTCACCAGACATTTACGCACAAAATATGCGATTTCGGCCCCTGTGCGCATCCCATTAAATCGGCGATTTAATGGGAAAATGCGATAGCGCCATTTTGTGGTCTAATTACCGCAAAATAGCGCTAATCGCAGAGCATAGAATGTCACCCATCGTGTCTGCAAGATTTGAAAAGAGAAGTAGCGTATGTAAACAGTAAACTGTTTAAAGCGAAGGAGCGGCGAAATGCTGCACACCAAATGGACAAACACGCTCTAAATAATGTTATTGTGAGGCATCTGAAAACTTTGAATAAAGTAAAACAGCGCTTACAGTTAAAAATGATTGAAGATGCTTCAGTCAAAAGTTCCCCGGCAATAGCAGAGTTGATTGCAGCCCAAGCAGCAAGGATTCCCCCCGCAGCCAAGCAGGACGGTGACGTCAGAGCGGGAGATCCCTGCACCGTGGGAACCAGGAAGTAGGCAGTAGCTGAAGCCCAGACTGTATTGGCGCCTGCAGCAGGAACAGAGACGGGATCGCGTGGACCAGGAGTTACTCAGGACGCGGTAAGTATGATCGCTAGGATGGAAGTGCAGGAGGATTGTCTCAAGGGAAAAAAAGGCTGGACACAAATGTTTTGTCTAAAAATGAAATGCAGGTGTATGATACAATTTTTGGACCAATTGGAGCACCAGAAGGTGCTAGAAGTGCTTTAAAATTGATTGCTGGTCACTTAGAAAAAAATCCAAGTAAAAGTTTGATTGTCAACGCACAAATGTCAACAGAGTCAGTGTCGACCAATGGCAAAATTTTGGTTTCCTATGCCAAAATTGTAAAGGGTAATGATAAACCGGGAGAGAAAATAATGGATCAAGGGTATACTCCTAGAAATTCTTATGGGAAACGTCACCTCTTGCAATTTAAATGGGTCGACTCGGCTTCTGTGCCGACACAAGCAGATTTTTTTTAAATATGATTTTTTCACTAAATTGTTATGCAGGAGATTTGTCTGCATGTATACACCCGGACAGATCCCCTTTTTTTTTTACCTAAGTTTCATTTCTTCTGTTAAAATGTATAAAGTGTTAAATGAGTGGGAGGAAAAAAAGTCGGAAAAAAGATATGCTGGCTACATAGTATCTGCCTCCTCTTCCCAACCAGATCATGTAAGATTGAGAATATTAGTTAGAAATGATCTAATCCCAGCAGAAGATATTGGTTTTTGGCTAAATAGGCAATGCACGTTAAAAAGCAGTTTGACAAAAGTTGGATACACACTTGGAGTATGGGGAGGTGCATGGTCTGTCCTGGCAAGATTAAACCAGGAAGAGGGTAGGACCATGCACCTACCATCAGCGGCATACATCGGCCGGGATAGAGATCAGATCTTCTATCCTGGCCAACCGCGAACATGCTTCAGGTGTGGCCAAATAGGACATAATAGTAACGAATGTGGCGAGTTAAAATGTACCTTATGTGGAGAATCTGGACACATATCAAATGTTTGCAATAAGGTTAAATGTAACCTATGTGGGCAGGAAGGTCATCCCTATAGCAGATGTCCAAGCTCCTTAAAGAGTTTAGAAAACAAAATGTATGAGGCCAGAGCAAAACAGTTTTCCAAAGTTATAATTAATCAAGACAAACAAAGTGGTGTAAAAATGATGAGGTTGTAGAGGAAGATTCTTTTCAAATTGTAAAGAAAGGGAAAAAGGCTATCAAAGTAAAGGCGGGAGGAGAAGCAAATCTTGACCTATCAAATAGATTCTTAGGTTTCTCAGATAATGAAGAAGAGGGTGAGACAGAGGAAAAATGGAGGAAGTAGGTGAAGGTGAGGATCCTATGCAAAAAGACGGTTTGGATCTAAAATTAAATGAAAAGAGCAGAGAATCAAAAAAGACAGGGAGACAAATAAAAAATTGAAATTAAAACATAGACAAAGTGAGCAAAGAGAAAGAGATAATTAAATACAGGAAAAGGGCTGGTAGTATAGAAATTAGTAGTGAGGCGTCAAATAAGGAGGAAAAAATTTCGGTACCTCAAACAGAATCTGATGATTCCGAGGAAAGTACTCTCGGAAAACAAACGCCTGGGGAAAAAAAATCAGTTGAAACTAATGTTCCTACTGACAAAATCTCTGAAGATGGGAAAGAAGAAAAGCCACCAGACTTAAATGATACTGGTGATGGTATGTATGAAGAAATGGAAGTGGTTTCGAAAGTGATGGGTGAAGGGGAATGTAAGGATGGTGGTGGAAGAGGAGAAAGTAAATGATTGGTTATGGTGCTTCCTCTACAAATGTTTTCATGGCTCCCCACCTCATTAAATGTGCCACAATAAATGTGGCATCTATATCATCAGGTAAGGCTCAGTTTATGGCCTATGATTTTTTGAAAGGCAAGGATTTTTAAATTCTTTTCCTTCAGGAGACCAGGGTGAGGACTTTTGAGGTTCTTCATAGAGCCAAGAGAGAATGGACTAGAGACCCCTCATTCTGGTCTCTTGCAGCTGAACCTTACAGTGGGGTGGCGGTCCTTTTCACCGACAAGGTAACTGTGAATAGATTTGTGGAGTTGGAAGTTGGTAGGTGCATGATTTTGGACATCAATCTCAGGGGACAGGACCTGAGGCTGATAAATATCTATGGCCCCCAAACACCTTGGGACAGGAAATGTCTTTTTAGATTGATAAAACCTTTTCTGTTCACAGCTCAGCAGGTCATTTTTGGGGGTGATTTTAACACTGTCGTAAGACCAAAAGATAGAGGAGGGCCCAAAAATAATAAGACCATGAGCTATGATGCAAATTTTCTAGTTAGCATGGCAAGACAGGCAGGTCTAGAGGATGTTCATATTAGACACTCCCCAGACCTCACGGGTTTCACTTTTTTTAGTGGCCAGCATAGGTCTAGGATAGCTAGGTTTTTTGTTAAAGGAGGTTCAAAAACTCTGCCACCAAAGGTGGAGCCAGTAGAATTCTCTGATCACTGTTTTCTCTCTTTTTCTTTGAATGCTTCAGAGACCATCCAGAAGGGGAGAGGCCTGTGGAGATTGAACTCTGAACTCCTGAAGGATGTAAGCGTGCTGCAGTCTCTTAGAGATCTCCTAAAAGATCATGAATCACTGTTGGAGGCAGGATGGAGTAGATCAAAGTGGTGGGAGGTATTAAAGAAAAAAGTCCAAGGTTTTTTCAAGAAGCTGGTAAGAAGAAATAACTTGAAAAAAAATGTCTACTATACTCCGAAAAGGGAATTGGACTTCTTGATCTCTGAGAATGGAGATGGTGGGGAAATCTCCAGAGTGAAGTCTCAGATGAGAGAATGTCAGTATGACCGGTTGACTTCCTTGACCTTGGAGAGGGATTATGGAGTTTACCACTCACCTGATCCCTACCAGGATTGTGGAAGGGCAGTCGGGGTAAAAGAGATCAGAGGTCTACATGACGGAGAGGGTGTGCTTCAGGAAGGGAAGGAAGGCATCCTGAAAGTTGTGGAAGACTATTATTCCGATCTCTTATCTGAGAAATCACTGATCAGAGAAAAGATGGAAGCCTTCCTGAGGGAAACCCCAAACTTGGTTAACCCAGGTATCTCTCTTGATTGTTTGGACAACAGGATAAATGTAGAAGAGGTTAGGGAAGCAATTGATGGTTTATCATCAAAAAAGTCACCCGGGCCTGACGGCCTGACATCGGAATTTTACAAAGAACTGTCTGATGTTATAGCCCCCCGTCTCACGGAGGTTTTTAATTCCTGTCTAGAAGAGGGAGAGTTGTCCCCTTCCATGAGACGGTCGGCACTTATCCTCTTGTTCAAAAGCAAGGACCGAGCCCATATTGAGAACTGGCGCCCCATCGCTCTTCTCAATACGGATAGAAAGATTTTGGCAAAAGTATTTTTCAACAGAATAATGGAGTTCTCAAGAGAGCTTCTTTCCCCTTCCCAGCACTGCATGGTGAAGGGGCGTAGCACTTTTAGTGCGGTCCTCGGTGTCCGGGAAGCCGTGGAGCAGTGCAGGGCTGGGAAGGTTGGAAAATTCTTGCTGGCTTTGGATCAATCAAAGGCTTTCGATCGTGTCAATCACAAGTACCTTTGGGCATTACTTGAAAGGTATGGCTTCCCAGGGAAAATGGTAAATTGGCTAAAGATTTTATACAAGAGGGCCAAAAGCTTCCCTCTTGTCAATGGTTGGGTTGGGCCCTCTTTCAGTGTGGATTCTGGTGTATGTCAGGGTTGTCCCCTGAGCTCTCTTCTGTACGTGTTTGCGATTGATCCCTTCGTCAGAAGGATTGAGAACAGCATGTTGGAGGGGTTGCAGCTGTCTCCGGAATGCACATTGAAAGTGACAGCCTATGCGGATGATGTCACTGTTGTTCTGTCATCCATGACAGAGGCCGGTGTCATCGACCAACTGGTCCAGGATTATTCTGTGGCTTCCGGTTCCAAAGTGAACCAGGATAAGAGTGAAGTTTTCTGGATGGGGGAAGGAGGGGAAGAATTTTCCCTCCCGGACACCTTCCCTGAGGCCAGGGATAATATCAAAATTCTTGGCATCCAATTTGACCATGGAGATTATTCCTCTCTAAATTGGGAAAGGAAGCTAGAAGATGCAACCAGGAAAGTGTGCTTGTGGAAGAGACAAAAGTTTTCTCTAAGGGAAAAGGGTTGACATTTGCAAGACTTATTTGGTACCAATCTTTATGTATGTCAGCTATGTCTGTTTTTTGCCTCAATCTACTACAGGCTACAGGTGTGTGTGTGTGTGTGTGTGTGTATGGATAGGGTTAGGCTACAGGTGTGTGTGTATGGATAGGGTGTGTGCTGCTGTTAAAGTGTGTGTGCTTGCAACAAGGGGACAGGCCTCAAAGAGAAACTTGTATACACAAAGAATAAGCAGAGGATGATGGGGAGAGGAAGTGAAATATAGGGGGGCACTAGGCTAGATAGAAAAGGGGCAGTGAGATGGTGGTGGGAGGGGGACACTAGGCTGGATAATGGGGGACGGGAAGGGGGAGACACCTGGCTGGCAGAGTGTTAAACATTGGGATAGAGGAGGTTAATGAATGAAGGGGAGACACTGAGCTGGGTGGCAAGGGACAGTGATATAGGAGTGGAAGGGGAACCCTGGGCTGAATGAGGGGGATCACAGAGTAACTGCACCAAACAGAATTGCACATTGGGGTTTAGAATTATAGAGAGAGCAGAGCAATGAGCTGGCACAGGGTGTGTGTAGTAAATAAGAATACACCTTACCTATATGATGGTTTCTCTGCGACTGGGAACCACTTGAGAAATGTATCCTCTTTGGGCAAACAATGTCTTCAGTTATAGGAAATCCCATGGTCTAGAAGATGCCTGTTTGTGTAGGAATATGTAATTATCATACAGAAGTACGGTCTGACCTGTGCCGTGTTCCCTCCTGCATGTTGAGCATGTTGCTAAATAAAGACGAAGGTGGATGGGACATCCACCTTCGTCTTTATTTAGCAACATGCTCAAGCATTGTGGCCCAGCCTCCTGCTCCCTGTGGCACCTCCTGCCCAATCTCCTTTGCGTTAACTGCCTCACTCCAGCCATCTGTCCTTCTTATCTATCCAGCCTCCAGACCCCCTATTTGCTGCTCCGGTCACCCCCAATCTAGTGTCTACCCTTTTCTCTTTGTAGACTCAAGTCCACTACTTTGTAGTCTACTGCCCAGTCTTTGCTGCCTCCTGTCCCCCCATCATTCCAGCCTCCTGAACCCTTCTCTTAGCCCCCTCCGCGCATAGCAGTGTCCCCTCCCCCACTGCAGTGTTTTTACACCCCTCCCTCAATAGCAGTGTCATCAGCCCCCTCCCCCATAGCAGTGTCATTACCCCTCCATACCTCCCAACTGTTAAAAGTGGGATCATCCCATTTTTTGGGCCCATGGACAGCAGTGTTCCGCAGTGGGAAGTTGGGAGTCCCCTCTGCCTGGCGCTGCAGAGCAAGGAATAGATTCTATGCGCACTGCATCTATTCAGAGCCAGTGTCATTAGCCCCCTCCTCCCATTGCAGTGTCATCAGCCCCCTCTCCCCTTATTGCAGTGTCATTATCCCCCCTCCCCCATATCAGTGCCATTAACCCCCCCCCCCTCCCTTAGCAGTGTAATCAGCACACCTTCCCCTATTGCAGTGCCATTATACCCATACTTGCCTACTTTTGAAAAGTAGTTTCAGGGAGATAGTAGAGGTCACCAAAATTTTCAACGCGAAGCGTGCCGTTGAGGGTGCCCTGCCCAATCGGCGTGTCTAGCTCCGTCTATGGGTGTATCTATTCCCACTCGTTTGGGTGTGGTAGTGACAGGTACACATACCTCCCAACTTTGAGGACGGTGCAGTAGAGGAGCTGGCATGCACGCCAAAATCTGGGGTGTGGCCCCGCAGTGGGGCATGAATAGACGCTGTGCGGCCCCAGGAACTTCCCCAGATACCGGGAAGTTCCCACGGTAATCGGGACAGTTGGGAGGTATGGGTAAAGACGGGGGCCGCTCTTGCATCCTTTGCGATGATAGGATTTCTGGATTTGGGCACACAATGCCCACATGAATATCACCGCTTACTCACACAATGCTCACGAGTAGCACTGCTTACTCACACAATGCCCACAACACTAGCACCGCTTAATCACACAATGCCCACAGAACTAGTGCCACCTACACCCATAGGACTAGCGCCGCCTATGCACATAATGCCCACAGGATTAGCGCTGCCTATGCACACAATGCCCAATTAAATAGCACCACTTACGCACACAATGCCCACAAGATTAGCACTGTGAACCACACAATGCCCACAGGACTACGGCTACTTACGCACAAAATGCCCACAAGACTAGCACTGCTTATGCACACAATGCCCACAACACTAGTGCTGCTTACGCACACAATGCCTACAGGACTACGGCTGCTTGCGCACACAATGCCTACAGGACTACGGCTGCTTGCGCACACAATGCCTACAGGACTACGGCTGCTTGCGCACACAATGCCTACAGGACTACGGCTGCTTGCGCACACAATGCCTACAGGACTACGGCTGCTTGCGCACACAATGCCTGCATGACTACGGCTGCTTGCGCACACAATGCCTACAGGACTACGGCTGCTTACGCACACAATGCCTACAGGACTACGGCTGCTTACGCACACAATGCCTACAGGACTACGGCTGCTTACGCACACAATGCCTACAGGACAATGGCTGCTTGCGCACACAATGCCTGCAGGACTAGGGCTGCTTGCGCACACAATGCCTACAGGACTACGGCTTCTTGCGCACACAATGCCTACAGGACTACGGCTGCTTGCGCACACAATGCCTACAGGACTATGGCTGCTTGCGCACACAATGCCTACAGGACTACGGCTGCTTGCGCACACAATGCCTACAGGACTACGGCTGCTTGCGCACACAATGCCTACAGGACTACGGCTACTTACGCACAAAATGCCCACAAGACTAGCACTGCTTATGCACACAATGCCCACAACACTAGTGCTGCTTACGCACACAATGCCTACAGGACTACGGCTGCTTACGTACACAATGCCTACAGGACTACGGCTGCTTGCGCACACAATGCCTACAGGACTACGGCTGCTTGCGCACACAATGCCTACAGGACTACGGCTGCTTGCGCACACAATGCCTACAGGACTACGGCTGCTTGCGCACACAATGCCTACAGGACTACGGCTGCTTACGCACACAATGCCTACAGGACTACGGCTGCTTACGCACACAATGCCTACAGGACTACGGCTGTTTACGCACACAATGCCTACAGGACTACGGCTGCTTGCACACACAATGCCTACAGAAAATAGAGGATTAGTGTCAGACACTAAAAGGTGTCTGGCACTTTAAGAAGCGCGGTCCTGCCCAGTAATTGAATGTCCTTACAGGTTTAGTATAAGATATAAAGCATTTTATTAAAACAACATATTTAAATGGAAAAAACTTCCACACAATAATAATTCATGAATATGTGCACAATATAACATACAGACAAGACAGACAACATTTAACATATACTAAAAGCTAGATTAGCTGGGATTGCCGTTCAGTTCAGTCACTTAAATTGTAGCAACATATGAGGCTTTATGCAAATTCAACTAGGGGCAGTGAGGTATTTCTTATAATTACCAGTCCTGTACACTTGGTTCCATGGATAGTGTGCTGCTTTATGTTGTATGTTAACCTCAGGTCAGTCTCTCCAAGGATTTACCAGAGATGCACTCCGGAATAACTGTAATGGGGACCTTCTCCTGCTGGACCGGCCAGCTGGGTGGTTAGTTTGTAATCCACGTGTGTTGCGCTGAACAAGAGTAAGTGCAGGACCAGCGGTGAATAGGGCTCAAAAACGCGTTTCTCCGCCTGTCACTGGAATCGGCGGCTTCCTCAGTCTGAGCCCACAGATGTAAACAGAGCAGTTTTATAGTGGCGACATTCGCGCCTTTCGTTTACCCGCACTTCCGGGTTGCACTCCAAGCCTCACTTTCGCTACCATATACTTCTAGGCTCCCGCGGCCATTTTATTTGTTGCGTGTCAAGCCTTGGTTTCGCTCCGGGATCATAGTACTTGGCATCTTTCAAATACTGAATCCTAAGCCTCATTTGCATATCCCGAAAAACGGGCTTATTTTGTTTCTGACTCAATTTATAGTCCATACGCCCATCAAGAGTCCACCATGCCTCAATTTAATGCTTATTTTTGCCTCCTTTGCTTAGTTTTTTAATTCTTTATACCACAGCAATCATATCATATACATATAGTGGCTGGCAATCCTTAAAGAGACATACTCACACATAACATGTATAAGACAACAATAACAGAATAACACACAGTTAATTAATTAAAAATAATAAAAAATGATGACATAATCATATTAAAAAATGAAGAAGTGAGATATTATGGAGAAATCTTCAATTATGACATCGATATTTTTTATATATCTATCTATATTGATATATACTGATAGCATGCATGGATTTTTGGCATTTTAGTCATTAATACAGTTACATCCTATTCACAATATATTCAAAAATATGTGTTCAAAAATAAATATCCCAATGGGTAACATCCCTACCTCCCCTTCCCATGCCCCTTCCTTATTTGATATTAATATTTATAATTAATGATTATTAATTAGCTATACCTTTTTCATAGTCTATATCCACCCCCCCACCCCCCCACCCCCCACCTAAATTGGATTACCTCCCCCATACATAACCCCCCATATATGGGATACAACAAATAACGATTGTGAAGATATGGATTCTCTGATCACTCAGGTAAACAGTTTAGTAACATGGCAAAAGCCTTTTATGGTAAATATATACACACAGTGCACTATCACAGTAACAATTACCAGCCAGGAAGGTATCTTACTTACTAAGTCCCCACAGTAGTATATGATTACCGGTGCTTGCGTTCCTTAGCTACACAAGCTGGCAATATTTCTGTGTCCCCTGGCTTGGGATACCAGCTCACACATCGCCCGTCGCCATGAATTGTCCGCACTGACGGCACCGCAATGCCTAGTCCGCTTCTGTACGTCAGAAGTCCAACTCCTCTCTCTGCACCTCCTGTGCCGATCTCTCCCCCAGTAGAGCTCACACCCCTTGTTATACCCAGCCCTGTCTATTCATAACCCAGGCAATTCAATCAGGATGTTAGAGAGTTTGATGAGATGCAGAGACGAACTGTCTGGGTTCCTGCATACAATGGGGTGTACATGATCAGACTACCTGGAGCTCCAAACATACACTGGTTACTACTTATGTTAATCACATCTGATAGTCAGGGGACTTAGAACAATGGGCAACTTAACCTATAGTAAATAACCCTCTGGCATAGACTTAACCATATTAACAATTACATTAAGCACAGTATAACCAATTTAAGTACATATTCCAAATATAACAGGTAAAATGTAGCTATACAATATAATATTATACAGAATATAACTAATAACATATTATAATTAAGTGGAGTCCATGAGCAGGACCAGGGCTATGAAAGTAACCACAGTCATCTAACACTGTGCGACACAAGGCGTCGGCTGTGTCATCACATTTCTCCCCTACTTTCTAGCCCTGTGTCCTGATTAGATTAAGCTTGCTGAGAGCAGTGGTGCCCTCCTAGATCCAACAGTTTTAGGGCCAGATTCTCTAAGCTTCAAAAGTGATAAAATGGAGAGTGATAAACAGCCAGCCAATCAGCTCCTGTCTGACATTTTTCAAACACAGCCTGTGACATGGCAGGTAGGAACTGATTAGCTGGCTGTTTATCAACCTCCATTTTATCACTTTGGAAGCTTAGAGAATCTGGCCCTTAGTCCTGTCATAACAATGACTAGCTGAATTCTATTGTGGTTCTGGTGGTTTTTGGGCTGACCTTTTACATTTGTAGGGAGCCTTCCAGCATCCCATGTCCGAAGCCTCTGGCAACCGTCACAAGGTTTGTGTGGAGACTTCTTTCTGGCGGGTGCGTGGCCCACAGTACATAAATCAAAAGAGTTTTACCAGGGTCTGGTGGAAATGTGATCAGCAGTCCATAGTTCTTGAATTTCCCACCAGTGTCCCACCCAAATACATAAACCACAGCTTCCTTTGTAGATGGCTGCTTGGTTGGGCAACCAGGCGATGCAATAGTGTCACTGAATGGGTCAAGCAACTCCACCTGGGAACTTAGTACACCCAACAGGGTAAATTCATAGTTAAGACAGTCACAGTTTTCTTCTGCCAACAAAATCTGATCTCTCGGGCCTTCACACTCCCTCCCCAAAACTGTATTCCCTGGGAACCCCACTTCCATCACCTCTGGTGCATCTGGACAGTGGCTTGCTTCCCCCTCCTCCATCCACAAAATGGGAAGCTGCAGAGTTACCTCCAAACCTGGGAACTCTGAAATTCTCTGGAACGTGGGCAAGTCTTCTGTAACAGCCTCAATGTACATGCCAGGAAATTCCAGCATTTCAATCTCTATGTGGCCTCTAGTGGTCCTGTCCTGAGTGGCTTCTTCACTCATGACAGAGAAAAGTGGTAACAGGTGGTGCCTCCGGACACCCACCTGGAGGGGTGAGTCTCCATTATCTTTCAAATCCTCAGTCCACTCGTCCATATCCAATACAATGTGTTCTGGCGCTGCTACTTCTTCCACTGGGATGAGAAGCCGTTGCCGGCAGTGCCCTTGGGCATCCCCCTGATCGATGACCGCCTCCACCAGTATAGCACACTGGGCAGCTGGTTCGATTGTCACTGGTAGACTAGACTTCACCTGCAGGGATAAGACCCTGACCGTTACAGACTCCTTGGTACCCATGACACTGATATCAAACACCCCCTGGTCCATTGCTTCTTCCGACGCAAGACCAAAGTACTCCTCCAGACACTCCAGCTGTTCCTGTGTCTCCCACTGGTATCCCTGGAGCAGCACCCAGCTCCTGTAATGACTGAAAGCATGGAGGGGATTCTCTTGATCCTGGATGAGGCAAAGAATAATTTCTTCCCGTGCTAACTGTTGGAAAACGATACCTTGCTGCTCACACTCGGAAACCAACTCTTCCCGGTTCATCATCTCCAGTTGGTCCACTGGTCCCACTGGCAGTGACTCAACTATATTCGGTATAACCAAAGGCATGGCAGATGCACAACTCATCTGCTCCTCAGATATTCCTTGTACAGGGTAGTGCAGGGAAGCATTATTAGTGTTCCCGTTAGGCTTCTTTTGCCGGGTGCTGCGCCCTGCCCCTTTAAAACATGCTCAATTCCACCCTGCCCTTATTGTCCCGCCCTGCACCCTGCATAATATGTCTCTCCCCGGCCGCTCCGCCCGCCCTACGCCCAGCATAATGATACACACAGCTTAAGCTGCGTGTACTGTCTCCCCCGTCGCGCTGACACGCCGCTCACCTCTTGCTACGTGAGCGGCAGTCAGCTCTTACAATCAGCATGCCTCCTGCCGAGCTGACATGCTGCTCATGTAGCAAGAGGTGAGTGGCATGCAGGGGCGGATTGGCGTGAAACCGGGCCACTTCCCATAAATCATTAAAAACGGCCGCTCTCCCTATGTCTGGGCCACCGCGATCTCAGTGGTTTGGCCAAATCCCAAATGACCACAGCTCCTCCCATGGTCCTTTGCGGAGCTCGTGAGTGGCAGCTCACGGCTCCGTCCTCCTCCTGGCTGGCTCCCTCTGCCAATAAAATAGACAGGACCAAGGAGCAGCAGCCGGGGACTGAGCAGAGCAGCTGCATCGGCCGGGGACTGAGAAGAGCAGCAGCGGCGGCCAGGGACCAGGGAGAGCAGCAGCGGCAGCTGGGGACCGAGAACCAGGGAGCTGGTGAGCAGTGGTGGCCAGAGAGATGAAAGCCATGAGGCCGGCACCAGGAACGGGGGCCTACTTATCATGGTGATAATGAGAACTGCCTCCTCTCCCCACCCACTCCTTTTCCACCTGTCACCTCCCCTCCATCAGCTCAACCCCTCCAATCTCACCCTCTCTCATTCCAGTCACCTCACCCCTTCTTGCCCCCTGACAGCTTGCCCTCATTACCTCACCCCCCCTCTCACCCCCATCAGCTCCAGCCCTCTCTTCCCCCTTCACCTCACCCCCTGTCAGCTTGCTTCCCCATCAACTCACCCCATCTGTCACCTGATCGCCTACTTCTCACCTGGCCCTCCATCACCTCACCCCATGTCAGCTCACCTGGTCACCTCACCCCATGTCAGCTGGCCCCACTGTCACCTCACCACCTCTTTCCTCATTCTCTAACAGCACCTTGCCTTCTGTCACCCCTCTATTTCACCCCCCATCTTCTGTGCCCCCCCCCCATAGCTCGCCCCCGCCATCTCACCCTCTCTCATTCCAGTCACCTCACCCCTTCTCACCCCCTGACAGCTTGCCCCTATCACCTCACCCCCTCTCACCACCATCAGCTCCAGCCCTCTCCTCCCCCAACACCTCACCCCCTCTCACTCCCATCAGCTCCAGCCGTATCTTCCCCATTCACCTCACCCCCTGTCAGCTCGCTTTCTCGTCAACTCACCCCATCTGTCACCCCATCACCAAATTCGCCCCTGGCCCTCCATCACCTCACCCCATGTCAGCTCACCTGGTCACCTCACCCTCTGTTTCCTCACTCTGCCACCACACACCCTCTAGCCTTATCCCCCATCACCTCACCCATCACCTCATTCCGTCAGCTGGCCCCCCTGTCACCTCACCACCTCTCTCCTCATTCTCTAACAGCACATAGCCTTCTGTCACCCCTCTGTTTCAACCCCCCTGTCACGGACCCACCGGTCGCCTGCTCCGATACGTCAATCTGAGCAGCGCCGGCCGTGACTGGGGTTCACTCAGGACACTCGGGTCCTTTCCTTGAGGTACACTGCCACCAGCCAAAACCTGATTTTAGCGCCTGAAACTGCGCAAGGGGCGGCTTGGCTCGCCCCTGACCACACAATACAAGATAACAATGGTAACGTTTTCCAGCCTTTCTCTTATGAGGCTAATGAGTCTTAAGAACACAGAACCAGGACTGAGAATATGTATTATTTATTCCTAGAAATACTACAGAGCTTTAGACAAAAATAGTTACAAGATTTTACAGTGATTTTAAAAGTACACACGAGTTTTAAATGCAATTTCAAAAATAAAAAGGGAAAAAAGACAGAACCTATCTTACACTTAAATACAGATCCTGACGTGGGGGGGTCCTCCACAAGAAATCTCTCGTCGCCTACAGCCTGTTTTGCTAGACCCCCAGGTAGTGACTCTGACTATAGGGAGAAGGGTCTTAGTTATACCTTGCAGACTCCCTCATCCCTCCCACCCTTGGGATTCCACTCTTTCCATGCTGAAGGAGTGTGGAAGGTCCCTGGCAATGTACAGTCTGCTGTTTTCAAAGTGATTGATCCTCTTTCCTTGCATAGCAGACCCACTGATAAGAGATGTTAAGGAAGGGGACAAACTCTAACCTCTTCTTCTGGACCATGGTTTATGAGGGGCTCAGATCTTATCTTACATCCTGACTCCGGAGGAGTCCACAGATGTCACACTGAGGAAATACAGGCCTCAAACTTAAACCAGGGTCACCTACAGTTTACATACAAGACATGTCCTGATTCCAATACTTACAGGAGACATAACTATTACACCAATATCAGACATACATTCACCGGACAGATAATCATAACAGGAGGCATACGTTAATTTGATCGATCACCTGATCTGATCGTTACACCTCCCCCTTTTAAAATGGCGCACAGAGGTGGTGACCCACGTCACCATCTCCTCAGTGCGCTATTCACTTCCTCGCCGTGAGAGTCCATCCGCATTACCGTGGTGGGCACCCTTTTTGTGCTGGATGGTAAAAGTGTACTGCTGCAGTATGAGACTCCATCTTAGCAGTTTACCATTATCTCCGGCAACTCTATTCAGAAATACCAATGGGTTGTGATCTGTAATTATTAAAAAGTCACGTCCGTACAGATATGGCTGGAGTTTTTGGAGAGCCCACACAATCGCCAAACACTCCTTCTCCACGGTGGCATAGGCTACTTCTCTGGGAAGCAATTTCTTACTTAAGAACAGGATGGGATGCTCCTCTCCTTTCTCATTGACTTGGCTAAACACAGCACCTAGCCCATAATTGGAAGCATCAGTCTGCACTACAAACTTCTTTTGGAAATCTGGGGCCTGCAGCACAGGTGACTTAGCTAATGCGGACTTCAGAGCCAAAAATGCCCCCTCGCATTCCTTTGTCCAATTGACCACCTGGGGCAACTTCTTTTTGGTTAAGTCTGTCAGTGGTTTTGCTAGAGTGCTGTAGTGGGGTACAAATTTTCGGTAATACCCAGCAGTACCTAGGAAGGACATGACCTGTTTTTTGGTTGTGGGAGTGGGCCACTCCGTTATAGCCTCTACTTTGCTTAACTCTGGGCGAAGGGTACCACCTCCAACACAGTGGCCCAGGTAGTGTACCTCACCCAGCCCAAGCTGGCATTTCTCTGGTTTAATCGTCAACCCGGCCCCCGTGATTTTACTTAACACACTGTTCAGATGGATCAGGTGCTCTTCCCAGGTCTGACTGAACACCGCAATGTCATCCAGGTAGGCGACGGCATGTGTCTCCTGGCCTTCCAGCAGGTCATTAACCAGGCGCTGAAAGGACGCAGGTGCATTTTTCATTCCAAAGGGCATGACCAGAAACTCAAACAGGCCGAATGGTGTGATAAATGCAGACCGCTCACGGGCCTCCGGTGACAGTGGGATCTGCCAGTATCCTCTACTCAGATCCATGACAGTGATGTAACGTGCCTGGGCCAGCTGATCTAACAGTTCATCTATCCTGGGCATGGGATAGGCATCGAACACAGTGGCATCATTTAACCTTCTATAGTCTACACAGAAGCGGGTGCCCCCACACTTCTTTGGGACCAGTACAACTGGGGCAGCCCAAGCACTGTGAGACCGTTGAATCACCCCCAGCTGCAGCATTTCATCAATTTCCCTCTTCATGGCTTCCAGCACCTCAGGAGAAGCCCGGTATGCTGGCTGCCTGAGGGGGGTCTGACTACCTGTGTTTACATGATGAGTTACCAAGTGTGTTTTTCCAGGCTTCCCTGTGAAATGGGACTTGTAGGGCTGCAGTGTGTCAGTGAGCTGTGCTCGCTGTGCCTCTGTCAGTTTATCACTGAAGTGGGCATCAGACAGGGATCGCCCCTCCTTAGCAGCAGCTGCTAAATCCATCAGGGGGTCAATTCCTTGCTCATTCTCAGGCAAACTACACACAGCAAACACACAAGCCCCCCTTTCGTGATAAGGTTTGAGCATGTTGACATGATACATCTTCTGCCTCTTACGTCCCTCCCCTTTTTCCACAATGTAATTAACATCTTTGATACGTTGTATTACAGTGTAGGGACCCTCCCAGGCAGCCTGCAGCTTGTTCTGTCTCATGGGAACCAGAGCCAATACCTTTTGCCCCACCTCAAAGATACGCTCTCTAGCCTGTCGGTCGTACCATTGTTTTTGCTTGGTCTGTGCAGCCTTCAGGTTGCTCTGTGCCATTTCCATTAGGAACTGCATTTTCTCCCTGAATTGCACCACATAGTGCACCTCGGATGTTTCCGGGGTGACCAACTTCCCCTCCCACTCCTGTCTAATCAAATCCAGGGGTCCACGTGCACGGCGCCCATACAGGAGTTCAAAGGGGGAGAAGCCCGTTGATTCTTGAGGCACCTCCCGGTATGCAAACAGGAGGTGCGGCAAGAACCTTTCCCAGTCCCTTCCCTGGGACTCCACAAAGACCCTCAACATCTGTTTTAGGGTACCATTGAAGCGTTCGCAGAGGCCGTTCGTTTGGGGGTGATAGGCAGAGGTGATTAGGTGATCCACCTGCATCTCCTTTGGGAACCCCACCCTGGAGAAAATGGATATGAGCGCATCCGCCACTTTGTCTGCGCGGATGGAGGAGAGTGCTACAGCTTCAGGGTACCTCGTGGCGTAGTCCACCACAGTTAGAATGTATTGTTTCCCTGAGCTGCTGGGGATAGCGAGGGGCCCCACAAGATCTACACCAACCCGCTCAAAGGGTTCTGCGATAAGTGGTAATGAAATGAGAGGTGCTCGGCCTTGGTCACCGGGCTTCCCAGCTAACTGGCAGGCATGGCAGGAGCGACAGTAATTAGGTACATCGTTCCCCATGTTAGGCCAGAAAAAATTGGGCCTCAAACGAGCTTGAGTTCTTTTCGGATTCATATGTCCGCCTAAGGGAATTTCATGAGCTATTTTCATTAACCCTTCCCTATAAGCCTGTGGAACCACCAGCTGCCTGTTAGGACCTTCATCTTCAGGGTCCTCTGAGGAAGGTGGCTCACGATATAACAGCCCATTTTCTACATAAACTCTGACTGAGCCATTCCCCGTTGGGACCTCCTTGGCTTGCTCTCTGAGAGCGGCCAAGCTGGGATCGGTCTGCTGTTCTGCTTTGAATGCCTCACTTCTGAGCAGCTGATCAGTGTGGGGAAACAAGGCAGGCAAGCCCCCCCCCCTCCTCTAGGACAGCATCTGAACTGGAGACTTCTACAGGAGGGGAGGGGGGTGGAGGGGTATCCACTTCCAGGGAGTCCCCTTCCACACAGGCAGGGGTTAAATCACAGCTGTTCTGGGCTGCAGCTCTCCTTGTCTGAACTGCTAACACAGAGATTGGCTCAGTATTCTGTACAACCCCTGATACTGGTGCTTTCGCAACATTATCTGGTAACGATACATCACATAATTCTACCTTAGTACAGGCATTGTGACCCACTTCCCCCCTGTACATTTGCAAAGGGTTAGGTTCTGCTAAACACAAATCTGCAACCTCACATACATTTACATTACGATTGTAAAGCTCAGCAGGGGTCGCCTGAGGGACAGAAGGGTTAGCTAGTAACACAGAGTCAGTACCAACATCACTTTCATTGACATAGGCAGTGTGCATCTTTCCAAGATCAGTCCCCAAAAGCACACCGGCAGGTAGATTGTCCAGCACCCCAACATCACGGATGCCTCTTCCAACCCCCCAATCAAGGTATACCCTGGCCATAGGAACATCAGGGTGGACCCCACTCACCCCCCGTACAGCAATAGTCTTTCCTGGGATGATGTTCTCTGGGCCCACCAATGCTGAATCTATGAGAGTCAGATCTGCACCTGAGTCCAATAGCCCAAGCGCCACCCTTTGTCCTACCTGGACTGGTTGTAGATTGTCCCGGGGTCTCTCCTGGGGTCCTCCTACACACAGGACGGCAGGCATAGGTTTCACGGCTGGGCCCCCCACAGGAGAGTTCCTCTTGGGGCAACGGGAACGGAAGTGCCCCACTTCATCGCAAATAAAACACCTGCGGCTGGTTGCCAAAACAGGTTGTCCCCCCACCCCCCCAACAAATGCAGCGGCTGCTGGTTTAGTTGAAGAGGGCTGCTGGGGCGAGTCTCCGGGTCTCCGCTCTCTCCAGCTGACTTGCCCGGGCGTCCCCCAGGTCTTCTTTGCCACAGAAGCCCTGGTGCTGGTGTATTGGTCTGCCAGGGTGGCAGCCTTTTCTGCTGATTCGGGATTCCGGTCCAGGACCCACTCTTTAACCTCAGCTGGGCAGAGTGCGATGAACTGCTCTTGCAGAAATAGGTCCTTCAATTTATCATAGTCCTTTACTTGCAAGCCCTCAACCCACTGATGCAATAGGGTTGACAGTTGTGCTAACAGGCCCCCATAGGTATCAGAGGGGCTGCGATTTAAGTCTCTGAACTTCTGTCGGTATGCCTCAGGGGTGATGTTGAAACGCTGTAGCAAGGCTTTCTTTATGGCAGTATAATCTACATCCAGCTCCTGGGGAAGGTCAGCAAATGCATCCAAAGCCTTTCCCCTCAGCCCAGGGGTTAAATAACTTGCCCATTCACTGGGGTCCAGTGCAAACTGCCGGCAAGTCTTTTCGAAACTCCTGAAGAAAGTATCCAGGTCACCATCTTTCTCCAGCACGGGAAATTGGTCATGCCGGGGCTTTTTCCTACCCGGGTTACCAACAGCGCTCTGGCCGCTGAGCCTCACCAGTTCCAACTGGTACTCACGCTCCGCCTGATGCTCTGCAGCCTCTCGCTCGGCTCTGCGCTGCTCAGCCTCTAGCTCGGCTCTGCGCTGCTCAGCCTCTAGCTGCATTAGCTGCACGGCCATTGTGGGGTCCAGGTCCTTCATTTGCCTGACAGCAGTTTGAAGGTAACTCTGCAGTGTAGACTCCCTGTTGCCAGCAGACGCATCTGACCCTGGCAGGGCATCACTTGTGTTGTCTTGTGCCAACTGAGCCCTTGGAGTAGGAGTGTCCCTGGACTGGCTTCCTCCAGCAGCTAGAACCCGATCGGCTTCCATGAGTGCCTTTATCATCAGTTCTTTACTCAGGCCAGACCAAGGGATGTCCCTCCGTACACATATAGTCGCCAGATCATCACGTCTCATCATCCGGTAATCAGACATCCTGAGTCTCACACTTGTCAAATAAGATGATAGTAAAGAAAACAAGAGAAGGGAGGGGAACAGAAATTGCACTCACTGTGTGACTTTTAAAACTATAGTAAAGCTCTGAGTTCTGATTCTGGTGATGTGGGTATTTCTCACAAAATTCTACCCACACTCACTTAAGTTCTTAAAGAGAAAAATGAATTCTCCACCCCACCGCTTGCCACCAAATGTCACGGACCCACCGGTCGCCTGCTCCGATACGTCAATCTGAGCAGCGCCGGCCGTGACTGGGGTTCACTCAGGACACTCGGGTCCTTTCCTTGAGGTACACTGCCACCAGCCAAAACCTGATTTTAGCGCCTGAAACTGCGCAAGGGGCGGCTTGGCTCGCCCCTGACCACACAATACAAGATAACAATGGTAACGTTTTCCAGCCTTTCTCTTATGAGGCTAATGAGTCTTAAGAACACAGAACCAGGACTGAGAATAT
>NW_028142449.1:0-65837 GCF_055691185.1 Crinia signifera
TGGCAACTGTTGCTGGCCCCAAAGCGGAAGTGGGGCGGGTCCTGGCGCACTTAAGCCCCCTGCCATGCCCAATGTTGCCCTGGCAACTGTTGCTGGCCCCCAAAGGCGGAAGTGGGCGGGTCCAGGCGCCCTTAAGCCCCCTGCCTTGCCCAGGGTTGCCCTGGCAACTGTTGCTGGCCCCCAAAGCGGAAGTGGGCGGGGTCCTGGCGGCCTTAAGCCCCCTGCCATGCCCAATGTTGCCATGGCAACTGTTGCTGGCCCCCAAAGCGGAAGTGGGCGGGTCCTGGCCCCCTTAAGCCCCCTGCCATGCCCAGCTTTGCCCTGGCAACTGTTGCTGGCCCCCAAAGCGGAAGTGGGCGGGGTCAGGCCCCCTTAAGCCCCTGCCATGCCCAGGGTTGCCCTGACAACTGTTTCTGGCCCCCAAAGCGGAAGTGGGCGGGTCCTGGCGCCCTTAAGCCCCCTGCCATGCCCAATGTTGCCATGGCAACTGTTGCTGGCCCCCAAAGCGGAAGTGGGCGGGTCGAGGCCCCCTTAAGCCCCCTGCCTTGCCCAGGGTTGCCCTGGCAACTGTTGCTTGCCCCCAAAGCGGAAGTGGGCGGGTCCAGGCCCCCTTAAGCCCCTGCCATGCCCAGGGTTGCCTGGCAACTGTTTCTGGCCCCCAAAGCGGAAGTGGGGCGGGTCCTGGCGCCCTTAAGCCCCCTGCCTTGCCCAGGGATGCCCTGGCAACTGTTGCTGGCCCCAAAGCGGAAGTGGGCGGTTCCTGACTCCCTTAATCCCACTGCCATGCCTAATGTTGCCCTGGCAACTGTTGCTGGCCCCCAAAGCGGAAGTGGGCGGGTTCTGGCGCCCTTAAGCCCCCTGCCATGCCCAGGGTTGCCCTGGACACTGTTGCTGGTCCCCAAAGCGGAAGTGGGCGGGTTCTGACTCCCTTAAGCCCCCTGCCTTGCCCAGGGTTGCCCTGGCAACTTTTGCTGGCCTCCGAAGCGGAGTGGGCGGGTCCTGACTCCCTTAAGCCCCCTGCCATGCCCAATGTTGCCCTGGCAACTGTTGCTGGCCCCCAAAGCGGAAGTGGGCGGGTCAAGGCGCCCTTAAGCTCCCTGCCATGTCCAGGGTTGCCCTGGCAACTGTTGCTGGCCCCCAAAGCGGGAAGTGGGCGGGTCCAGGCCCCCTTAAGCCCCCTGCCTTGCCCAAGGTTGTCCCTGGCAACTGTTGCTGGTCCCCAAAGCGGAAGTGGGCGGGTCCTGACTCCCTTAGGCCCCCTGCCTTGCCCAGGGTTGCCCTGGCAACTTTTGCTGGCCTCCAAAGCGGAAGTGGGGCGGGTCCTGACTCCCTTAAGCCCCCTGCCATGCCCAATGTTGCCCTGGCAACTGTTGCTGGCCCCCAATGCGGAAGTGGGCGGGTCCTGGCGCCCTTAAGCCCCCTGCCATGCCCAGGGTTGCCCTGGCAACTGTTGCTGGCCCCCAAAGCGGAAGTGGGCGGGTCCAGGCCCCCTTAAGCCCCCTGCCATGCCCAGGGTTGCCCTGGCAACTGTTGCTGGTCCCCAAAGCGGAAGTGGGCGGGTCCTGACTCCCTTAAGCCCCCTGCCTTGCCCAGGGTTGCCCTGGCAACTGTTGCTGGCCCCCAAAGCGGAAGTGGGCGGGTCCAGGCCCCCTTAAGCCCTCTGCCATGCCAGGGTTGCCCTGGCAACTGTTGCTAGCCCCCAAAGCGGAAGTGGGCGGGTCCTGACTCCCTTAAGCCCCCTGCCATGCCCAATGTTGCCCTGGCAACTGTTGCTGGCCCCCAAAGCGGAAGTGGGCGGGTACTGGCGCCTTAAGCCCCCTGCCATGCCCAGGGTTGCCCTGGCAACTGTTGCTGGCCCCCAAAGCGGAAGTGGGCGGGTCCAGGCCCCCTTAAGCCCCCTGCCTTGCCCAGGGTTGCCCTGGCAACTGTTGCTGGCCCCCAAAGCGGAAGTGGGCGGGTCCAGGCCCCCTTAAGCCCCTGCTATGCCCAGGGTTGCCCTGGCCACTGTTGCTAGCCCCCAAAGCGGAAGTGGGCGGGTCCTGACTCCCTTAAGCCCCCTGCCATGCCCAATGTTGCCCTGGCAACTGTTGCTGGCCCCCAAAGCGGAAGTGGGCGGGTCCAGGCGCCCTTAAGCCCCCTGCCTTGCCCAGGTTGCCCTGGCAACTGTTGCTGGCCCCCAAAGCGGGAAGTGGGCGGGTCCTGGCGCACTTAAGCCCCCTGCCATGCCCAATGTTGCCCTGGCAACTGTTGCTGGCCCCCCAAAGCTGAAGTAGGCGGGTCCTGGCCCCCTTAAGCCCCCTGCCATGCCCAGCTTTGCCCTGGCAACTGTTGCTGGCCCCCAAAGCAAAAGTGGGCGGGTCTTGACTCCCTTAAGCCCCCTGCCATGCCCAATGTTGCCCTGGCAACTGTTGCTGGCCCCCAAAGCGGAAGTGGGCAAGTTCTGGCGCCCTTAAGCCCCCTGCCATGCCCAGGGTTGCCCTGGCAACTGTTGCTGGCCCCCAAAGCGGAAGTGGGCGGGTCCAGGCCCCCTTAAACCCCCTGCCATGCCCAGGGTTGCCCTGGCAACTGTTGCTGGCCCCCAAAGCGGAAGTGGGCGGGTACAGGCCCCCTTAAGCCCCCTGCCATGCCCAGGGTTGCCCTGGCAACTGTTGCTGGCCCCCAAAGCGGAAGTGGGCGGGTCCTGACTCCCTTAAGCCCCCTGCCATGCCCAATGTTGCCCTGGCAACTGTTGCTGGCCCCCAAAGCGGAAGTGGGCGGGTCCAGGCGCCCTTAAGCCCCCTGCCTTGCCCAGGGTTGCCCTGGCAACTGTTGCTGGCCCCCAAAGCGGAAGTGGGCGGGTCCTGGCGCACTTAAGCCCCCTGCCATGCCCAATGTTGCCCTGGCAACTGTTGCTGGCCCCCAAAGCGGAAGTGGGCGGGTCCAGGCGGCCCTTAAGCCCCCTGCCTTGCCCAGGGTTGCCCTGGCAACTGTTGCTGGCCCCCAAAGCGGAAGTGGGCGGGTCCTGGCGGCCTTAAGCCCCCTGCCATGCCCAATGTTGCCATGGCAACTGTTGCTGGCCCCCAAAGCGGAAGTGGGCGGGTCCTGGCCCCCTTAAGCCCCCTGCATGCCCAGCTTTGCCCTGGCAACTGTTGCTGGCCCCCAAAGCGGAAGTGGGCGGGTCCAGGCCCCCTTAAGCCCCCTGCCATGCCCAGGGTTGCCCTGACAACTGTTTCTGGCCCCCAAAGCGGAAGTGGCGGTTCCTGACTCCCTTATCCCACTGCCATGCCTAATGTTGCCCTGGCAACTGTTGCTGGCCCCCAAAGCGGAAGTGGGGCGGGTTCTGGCGCCCTTAAGCCCCTGCCATGCCCAGGGTTGCCTGGACACTGTTGCTGGTCCCAAAGCGGAAGTGGGCGGGTTTCTGACTCCCTTAAGCCCCCTGCCTTGCCCAGGGTTGCCCTGGCAACTTTTGCTGGCCTCCGAAGCGGAAGTGGGCGGGTCCTGACTCCCTTAGCCCCCTGCCATGCCCAATGTTGCCCTGGCAACTGTTGCTGGCCCCCAAAGCGGAAGTGGGCGGGTCAAGGCGCCCCTTAAGCTCCCTGCCATGTCCAGGGTTGCCCTGGCAACTGTTGCTGGCCCCCAAAGCGGAAGTGGGCGGGTCCAGGCCCCCTTAAGCCCCCTGCCTTGCCAGGGTTGTCCTGGCAACTGTTGCTGGTCCCCAAAGCGGAAGTGGGCGGGTCCTGACTCCCTTAGGCCCCCCTGCCTTGCCCAGGGTTGCCCTGGCAACTTTTGCTGGCCTCCAAAGCGGAAGTGGGCGGGTCCTGACTCCCTTAAGCCCCCTGCCATGCCCAATGTTGCCCTGGCAACTGTTGCTGGCCCCCAATGCGGAAGTGGGCGGGTCCTGGCGCCCTTAAGCCCCCTGCCATGCCCAGGGTTGCCCTGGCAACTGTTGCTGGCCCCCAAAGCGGAAGTGGGCGGGTCCAGGCCCCCTTAAGCCCCCTGCCATGCCCAGGGTTGCCCTGGCACTGTTGCTGGTCCCCAAAGCGAAGTGGGCGGGTCCTGACTCCCTTAAGCCCCCTGCCTTGCCCAGGGTTGCCCTAGCAACTGTAGCTGGCCCCCAAAGCGGAAGTGGGCGGGTTCTGGCGCCCTTAAGCCCCTGCCATGCCCAGGGTTGCCCTGGCAACTGTTGCTGGCCCCCAAAGCAGAAGTGGCGGGTCCAGGCGCCCTTAAGCCCCCTGCCTTGCCCAGGGATGCCCTGGCAACTGTAGCTGGCCCCCAAAGCGGAAGTGGGCGGGTTCTGGCGCCCTTAAGCCCCTGCCATGCCCAGGGTTGCCCTGGCAACTGTTGCTGGCCCCCAAAGCAGAAGTGGGCGGGTCCAGGCCCCCTTAAGCCCCCTGCCATGCCCAGGGTTGCCCTGGCAACTGTTGCTAGCCCCCAAAGCGGAAGTGGGCGGGTCCTTACTCCCTTAAGCCCCCTGCCATGCCCAATGTTGCCCTGGCAACTGTTGCTGGCCCCCAAAGCGGAAGTGGGCGGGTCCAGGCGCCCTTAAGCCCCTGCCTTGCCCAGGGTTGCCCTGGCAACTGTTGCTGGCCCCCAAAGCGGAAGTGGGCGGGTCCTGGCGCCCTTAAGCCCCCTGCCATGCCCAATGTTGCCCTGGCAACTGTTGCTGGCCCCCAAAGCGGAAGTGGGCGGGTCCTGGCCCCCTTAAGCCCCCTGCCATGCCCAGCTTTGCACTGGCAACTGTTGCTGGCCCCCAAAGCGG
Source organism: Crinia signifera (assembly GCF_055691185.1). Taxonomy (NCBI): domain Eukaryota; kingdom Metazoa; phylum Chordata; class Amphibia; order Anura; family Myobatrachidae; genus Crinia; species Crinia signifera. Next base: position 4,739 of record NW_028142449.1, read on the forward strand.
AAGTGGGCGGGTCCAGGCCCCCTTAAGCCCCCTGCCTTACCCAGGGTTTCCCTGGCAACTGTTGCTTGCCCCCAAAGCGGAAGTGGGCGGGTCCAGGCCCCTTAAGCCCCCTGCCATGCCCAGGGTTGCCCTGGCAACTGTTGCTGGCCCCAAAAGCGGAAGTGGGCGGGTCCTGGCGCCCTTAAGCCCCCTGCCTTGCCCAGGGTTGCCCTGGCAACTGTTGCTGGCCCCCAAAGCGGAAGTGGGCGGGTCTTGACTCCCTTAAGCCCCCTGCCATGCCCAATGTTGCCCTGGCAACTGTTGCTGGCCCCCAAAGCGGAAGTGGGCGGGTTCTGGCGCCCTTAAGCCCCCTGCCATGCCAGGGTTGCCCTGGCAACTGTTGCTGGCCCCCAAAGCGGAGTGGGCGGGTCCAGGCCAACTTAAACCCCCTGCCATGCCCAGGGTTGCCCTGGCAACTGTTGCTGGCCCCCAAAGCGGAAGTGGGGCGGGTCCAGGCCCCTTAAGCCCCCTGCCATGCCCAGGGTTGCCCTGGCAACTGTTGCTGGCCCCAAAGCGGAAGTGGGCGGGTCCTGACTCCCTTAAGCCCCCTGCCATGCCCAATGTTGCCCTGGCAACTGTTGCTGGCCCCCAAAGCGAAGTGGGCGGGTCCAGGCCCCCTTAAGCCCCCTGCCTTGCCCAGGGTTGCCCTGGCAACTGTAGCTGGCCCCCAAAACGGAAGTGGGCGAGTCCTGGCGCCCTTAAGCCCCCTGCCTTGCCCAGGGTTGCCCTGGCAACTGTTGCTGGCCCCCAAAGCGGAAGTGGGCGGGTCCAGGCGCCCCTTAAGCCCCCTGCCTTGCCCAGGGATGCCCTGGCAACTGTAGCTGGCCCCCAAAGCGGAAGTGGGCGGGTTCTGGCGCCCTTAAGCCCCTGCCATGCCCAGGGTTGCCCTGGCAACTGTTGCTGGCCCCCAAAGCAGAAGTGGGCGGGTCCAGGCCCCCTTAAGCCCCCTGCCATGCCCAGGGTTGCCCTGGCAACTGTTGCTAGCCCCCAAAGCGGAAGTGGGCGGGTCCTTACTCCCTTAAGCCCCCTGCCATGCCCAATGTTGCCCTGGCAACTGTTGCTGGCCCCCAAAGCGGAAGTGGGCGGGTCCAGGCGCCCTTAAGCCCCCTGCCTTGCCCAGGGTTGCTGGCCCCCAAAGCGGAAGTGGGCGGGTCCTGGCGCCCTTAAGCCCCCTGCCATGCCCAATGTTGCCCTGGCAACTGTTGCTGGCCCCCAAAGCGGAAGTGGGCGGGTCCTGGCCCCCTTAAGCCCCCTGCCATGCCCAGCTTTGCACTGGCAACTGTTGCTGGCCCCCAAAGCGGAAGTGGGCGGGTCCAGGCCCCCTTAAGCCCCCTGCCTTACCCAGGGTTTCCCTGGCAACTGTTGCTTGCCCCCAAAGCGGAAGTGGGCGGGTCCAGGCCCCCTTAAGCCCCTGCCATGCCCAGGGTTGCCCTGGCAACTGTTGCTGGCCCCAAAAGCGGAAGTGGCGGGTCCTGGCGCCCTTAAGCCCCCTGCCTTGCCCAGGGTTGCCCTGGCAACTGTTGCTGGCCCCCAAAGCGGGAAGTGGGGCGGGTCTTGACTCCCTTAAGCCCCCTGCCATGCCCAATTGTTGCCCTGGCAACTGTTGCTGGCCCCCAAAGCGGAAGTGGGGCGGGTTCTGGCGCCCTTAAGCCCCCTGCCATGCCCAGGGTTGCCCTGGCAACTGTTGCTGGCCCCCAAAGCGGAAGTGGGCGGGTCCAGGCCAACTTAAACCCCCTGCCATGCCCAGGGTTGCCCTGGCAACTGTTGCTGGCCCCCAAAGCGGAAGTGGGCGGGTCCAGGCCCCCTTAAGCCCCCTGCCATGCCCAGGGTTGCCCTGGCAACTGTTGCTGGCCCCCAAAGCGGAAGTGGGCGGGTCCTGACTCCCTTAAGCCCCCTGCCATGCCCAATGTTGCCCTGGCAACTGTTGCTGGCCCCCAAAGCGGAAGTGGGCGGGTCCAGGCGCCCTTAAGCCCCCTGCCTTGCCCAGGGTTGCCCTGGCAACTGTTGCTGGCCCCCAAAGCGGAAGTGGGGCGGTTCCTGGCGCACTTAAGCCCCCTGCCATGCCCAATGTTGCCCTGGCAACTGTTGCTGGCCCCCAAAGCGGAAGTGGGCGGGTCCAGGCCCCCTTAAGCCCCCTGTCATGCCCAGGGTTGCCCTGGCAACTGTTGCTGGCCCCCAAAGCGGAAGTGGGCGGGTCCAGGCCCCCTTAAGCCCCCTGCCATGCCCAGGGTTGCCCTGGCAACTGTTGCTGGCCCCCAAAGCGGAAGTGGGCGGGTCCAGGCCCCCTTAAGCCCCCTGCTATGCCCAGGGTTGCCCTGGCCACTGTTGCTAGCCCCCAAAGCGGAAGTGGGCGGGTCCTGACTCCCTTAAGCCCCCTGCCATGCCCAATGTTGCCCTGGCAACTGTTGCTGGCCCCAAAGCGGAAGTGGGCGGGTCCAGGCGCCCTTAAGCCCCCTGCCTTGCCCAGGGTTGCCCTGGCAACTGTTGCTGGCCCCCAAAGCGGAAGTGGGCGGGTCCTGGCGCACTTAAGCCCCCTGCCATGCCCAATGTTGCCCTGGCAACTGTTGCTGGCCCCCAAAGCTGAAGTAGGCGGGTCCTGGCCCCCTTAAGCCCCCTGCCATGCCCAGCTTTGCCCTGGCAACTGTTGCTGGCCCCCAAAGCGGAAGTGGGCGGGTCCAGGCCCCCTTAAGCCCCCTGCCTTGCCCAGGGTTGCCCTGGCAACTGTTGCTTGCCCCCCAAAGTGGAAGTGGGCGGGTCCAGGCCCCCTGCCATGCCCAGGGTTGCCCTGGCAACTGTGCTGGCCCCCAAAGCGGAAGTGGGCGCGTCCTGGCGCCCTTAGCCCCCTGCCTTGCCCAGGGTTGCCCTGGCAACTGTTGCTGGCCCCCAAAGCGGAAGTGGGCGCGTCCTGGCGCCCTTAAGCCCCCTGCCTTGCCCAGGGTTGCCCTGGCAACTGTTTCTGGCCCCCAAAGCGGAAGTGGGGCGGGTCCTGGCGCCCTTAAGCCCCCTGCCTTGCCCAGGGATGCCCTGGCAACTGTTGCTGGCCCCCAAAGCGGAAGTGGGCGGTTCCTGACTCCCTTAATCCCACTGCCATGCCTAATGTTGCCCTGGCAACTGTTGCTGGCCCCCAAAGCGGAAGTGGGCGGGTTCTGGCGCCCTTAAGCCCCCTGCCATGCCCAGGGTTGCCCTGGACACTGTTGCTGGTCCCCAAAGCGGAAGTGGGCGGGTTCTGACTCCCTTAAGCCCCCTGCCTTGCCCAGGGTTGCCCTGGCAACTTTTGCTGGCCTCCGAAGCGGAAGTGGGCGGGTCCTGACTCCCTTAAGCCCCCTGCCATGCCCAATGTTGCCCTGGCAACTGTTGCTGGCCCCCAAAGCGGAAGTGGGCGGGTCAAGGCGCCCTTAAGCTCCCTGCCATGTCCAGGGTTGCCCTGGCAACTGTTGCTGGCCCCCAAAGCGGAAGTGGGCGGGTCCAGGCCCCCTTAAGCCCCCTGCCTTGCCCAGGGTTGTCCTGGCAACTGTTGCTGGTCCCCAAAGCGGAAGTGGGCGGGTCCTGACTCCCTTAGGCCCCCTGCCTTGCCCAGGGTTGCCCTGGCAACTTTTGCTGGCCTCCAAAGCGGAAGTGGGCGGGTCCTGACTCCCTTAAGCCCCCTGCCATGCCCAATGTTGCCCTGGCAACTGTTGCTGGCCCCCAATGCGGAAGTGGGCGGGTCCTGGCGCCCTTAAGCCCCCTGCCATGCCCAGGGTTGCCCTGGCAACTGTTGCTGGCCCCCAAAGCGGAAGTGGGCGGGTCCAGGCCCCCTTAAGCCCCCTGCCATGCCCAGGGTTGCCCTGGCAACTGTTGCTGGTCCCCAAAGCGGAAGTGGGCGGGTCCTGACTCCCTTAAGCCCCCTGCCTTGCCCAGGGTTGCCCTGGCAACTGTTGCTGGCCCCCAAAGCGGAAGTGGGCGGGTCCAGGCCCCCTTAAGCCCTCTGCCATGCCCAGGATTGCCCTGGCAACTGTTGCTAGCCCCCAAAGCGGAAGTGGGCGGGTCCTGACTCCCTTAAGCCCCCTGCCATGCCCAATGTTGCCCTGGCAACTGTTGCTGGCCCCCAAAGCGGAAGTGGGCGGGTTCTGGCGCCCTTAAGCCCCCTGCCATGCCCAGGGTTGCCCTGGCAACTGTTGCTGGCCCCCAAAGCGGAAGTGGGCGGGTCCAGGCCCCCTTAAGCCCCCTGCCTTGCCCAGGGTTGCCCTGGCAACTGTAGCTGGCCCCCAAAACGGAAGTGGGCGAGTCCTGGCGCCCTTAAGCCCCCTGCCTTGCCCAGGGTTGCCCTGGCAACTGTTGCTGGCCCCCAAAGCGGAAGTGGGCGGGTCCAGGCGCCCTTAAGCCCCCTGCCTTGCCCAGGGATGCCCTGGCAACTGTAGCTGGCCCCCAAAGCGGAAGTGGGCGGGTTCTGGCGCCCTTAAGCCCCTGCCATGCCCAGGGTTGCCCTGGCAACTGTTGCTGGCCCCCAAAGCAGAAGTGGGCGGGTCCAGGCCCCCTTAAGCCCCCTGCCATGCCCAGGGTTGCCCTGGCAACTGTTGCTAGCCCCCAAAGCGGAAGTGGGCGGGTCCTTACTCCCTTAAGCCCCCTGCCATGCCCAATGTTGCCCTGGCAACTGTTGCTGGCCCCCAAAGCGGAAGTGGGCGGGTCCAGGCGCCCTTAAGCCCCCTGCCTTGCCCAGGGTTGCCCTGGCAACTGTTGCTGGCCCCCAAAGCGGAAGTGGGCGGGTCCTGGCGCCCTTAAGCCCCCTGCCATGCCCAATGTTGCCCTGGCAACTGTTGCTGGCCCCCAAAGCGGAAGTGGGCGGGTCCTGGCCCCCTTAAGCCCCCTGCCATGCCCAGCTTTGCACTGGCAACTGTTGCTGGCCCCCAAAGCGGAAGTGGGCGGGTCCAGGCCCCCTTAAGCCCCCTGCCTTACCCAGGGTTTCCCTGGCAACTGTTGCTTGCCCCCAAAGCGGAAGTGGGCGGGTCCAGGCCCCCTTAAGCCCCCTGCCATGCCCAGGGTTGCCCTGGCAACTGTTGCTGGCCCCAAAAGCGGAAGTGGGCGGGTCCTGGCGCCCTTAAGCCCCCTGCCTTGCCCAGGGTTGCCCTGGCAACTGTTGCTGGCCCCCAAAGCGGAAGTGGGCGGGTCTTGACTCCCTTAAGCCCCCTGCCATGCCCAATGTTGCCCTGGCAACTGTTGCTGGCCCCCAAAGCGGAAGTGGGCGGGTTCTGGCGCCCTTAAGCCCCCTGCCATGCCCAGGGTTGCCCTGGCAACTGTTGCTGGCCCCCAAAGCGGAAGTGGGCGGGTCCAGGCCAACTTAAACCCCCTGCCATGCCCAGGGTTGCCCTGGCAACTGTTGCTGGCCCCCAAAGCGGAAGTGGGCGGGTCCAGGCCCCCTTAAGCCCCCTGCCATGCCCAGGGTTGCCCTGGCAACTGTTGCTGGCCCCCAAAGCGGAAGTGGGCGGGTCCTGACTCCCTTAAGCCCCCTGCCATGCCCAATGTTGCCCTGGCAACTGTTGCTGGCCCCCAAAGCGGAAGTGGGCGGGTCCAGGCGCCCTTAAGCCCCCTGCCTTGCCCAGGGTTGCCCTGGCAACTGTTGCTGGCCCCCAAAGCGGAAGTGGGCGGTTCCTGGCGCACTTAAGCCCCCTGCCATGCCCAATGTTGCCCTGGCAACTGTTGCTGGCCCCCAAAGCGGAAGTGGGCGGGTCCAGGCCCCCTTAAGCCCCCTGTCATGCCCAGGGTTGCCCTGGCAACTGTTGCTGGCCCCCAAAGCGGAAGTGGGCGGGTCCAGGCCCCCTTAAGCCCCCTGCCATGCCCAGGGTTGCCCTGGCAACTGTTGCTGGCCCCCAAAGCGGAAGTGGGCGGGTCCAGGCCCCCTTAAGCCCCCTGCTATGCCCAGGGTTGCCCTGGCCACTGTTGCTAGCCCCCAAAGCGGAAGTGGGCGGGTCCTGACTCCCTTAAGCCCCCTGCCATGCCCAATGTTGCCCTGGCAACTGTTGCTGGCCCCCAAAGCGGAAGTGGGCGGGTCCAGGCGCCCTTAAGCCCCCTGCCTTGCCCAGGGTTGCCCTGGCAACTGTTGCTGGCCCCCAAAGCGGAAGTGGGCGGGTCCTGGCGCACTTAAGCCCCCTGCCATGCCCAATGTTGCCCTGGCAACTGTTGCTGGCCCCCAAAGCTGAAGTAGGCGGGTCCTGGCCCCCTTAAGCCCCCTGCCATGCCCAGCTTTGCCCTGGCAACTGTTGCTGGCCCCCAAAGCGGAAGTGGGCGGGTCCAGGCCCCCTTAAGCCCCCTGCCTTGCCCAGGGTTGCCCTGGCAACTGTTGCTTGCCCCCAAAGTGGAAGTGGGCGGGTCCAGGCCCCCTGCCATGCCCAGGGTTGCCCTGGCAACTGTTGCTGGCCCCCAAAGCGGAAGTGGGCGCGTCCTGGCGCCCTTAAGCCCCCTGCCTTGCCCAGGGTTGCCCTGGCAACTGTTGCTGGCCCCAAAGCGGAAGTGGGCGGGTCCTGACTCCCTTAAGCCCCCTGCCATGCCCAATGTTGCCCTGGCAACTGTTGCTGACCCCCAAAGCGGAAGTGGGCGGGTTCTGGCGCCCTTAAGCCCCCTGCCATGCCCAGGGTTGCCCTGGCAACTGTTGCTGGCCCCCAAAGCGGAAGTGGGCGGGTCCAGGCCCCCTTAAGCCCACTGCCATGCCCAGGGTTGCCCTGGCAACTGTTGCTGGCCCCCAAAGCGGAAGTGGGCGGGTCCAGGCCCCCTTAAGCCCCCTGTCATGCCCAGGGTTGCCCTGGCAACTGTTGCTCGCCCCCAAAGCGGAAGTGGGCGGGTCCAGGCCCCCTTAAGCCCCCTGCCATGCCCAGGGTTGCCCTGGCAACTGTTGCTGGCCCCCAAAGCGGAAGTGGGCGGGTCCAGGCCCCCTTAAGCCTCCTGCCATGCCCAGGGTTGCCCTGGCAACTGTTGCTGGCCCCCAAAGCGGAAGTGGGCGGGTCCTGGCGCCCTTAAGCCCCCTGCCATGCCCAATGTTGCCCTGGCAACTGTTGCTGGCCCCCAAAGCGGAAGTGGGCGGGTCCTGGCCCCCTTAAGCCCCCTGCCATGCCCAGGTTTGCCCTGGCAACTGTTGCTGGCCCCCAAAGCGGAAGTGGGCGGGTCCAGGCCCCCTTAAGCCCCCTGCCATGCCCAGGGTTGCCCTGGCAACTGTTGCTGGCCCCCAAAGCGGAAGTGGGCGGGTCCAGGCGCCCTTAAGCCCCCTGCCTTGCCCAGGGTTGCCCTGGCAACTGTTGCTGGCCCCCAAAGCGGAAGTGGGCGGGTCCTGGCGCCCTTAAGCCCCCTGCCATGCCCAATGTTGCCATGGCAACTGTTGCTGGCCCCCAAAGCGGAAGTGGGCGGGTCCAGGCCCCCTTAAGCCCCCTGCCATGCCCAGCTTTGCCCTGGCAACTGTTGCTGGCCCCCAAAGCGGAAGTGGGCGGGTCCAGGCCCCCTTATGCCCCCTGCTATGCTCAGGGTTGCCCTGGCAACTGTTGCTAGCCCCCAAAGCGGAAGTGGGCGGGTCCTGACTCCTTTAAGCCCCCTGCCATGCCCAGGGTTGCCCTGGCAACTGTTGCTGGCCCCCAAAGCGGAAGTGGGCGGGTCCTGGCACCCTTAAGCCCCCTGCCATGCCCAATGTTGCCCTGGCAACTGTTGCTGGCCCCCAAAGCGGAAGTGGGCGGGTCCAGGCGCCCTTAAGCCCCCTGCCATGCCCAGGTTTGCCCTGGCAACTGTTGCTGGCCCCCAAAGCGGAAGTGGGCGGGTCCAGGCCCCCTTAAGCCCCCTGCCATGCCCAATGTTGCCATGGCAACTGTTGCTGGCCCCCAAAGCGGAAGTGGGCGGGTCCTGGCCCCCTTAAGCCCCCTGCCATGCCCAGCTTTGCCCTGGCAACTGTTGCTGGCCCCCAAAGCGGAAGTGGGCGGGTCCAGGCCCCCTTAAGCCCCCTGCCATGCCCAGGGTTGCCCTGGCAACTGTTTCTGGCCCCCAAAGCGGAAGTGGGCGAATCCTGGCGCCCTTAAGCCCCCTGCCATGCCCAATGTTGCCATGGCAACTGTTGCTGGCCCCCAAAGCGGAAGTGGGCGGGTCGAGGCCCCCTTAAGCCCCCTGCCTTGCCCAGGGTTGCCCTGGCAACTGTTGCTTGCCCCCAAAGCGGAAGTGGGCGGGTCCAGGCCCCCTTAAGCCCCCTGCCATGCCCAGGGTTGCCCTGGCAACTGTTTCTGGCCCCCAAAGCGGAAGTGGGCGGGTCCTGGCGCCCTTAAGCCCCCTGCCTTGCCCAGGGATGCCCTGGCAACTGTTGCTGGCCCCCAAAGCGGAAGTGGGCGGTTCCTGACTCCCTTAATCCCACTGCCATGCCTAATGTTGCCCTGGCAACTGTTGCTGTCCCCCAAAGCGGAAGTGGGCGGGTTCTGGCGCCCTTAAGCCCCCTGCCATGCCCAGGGTTGCCCTGGACACTGTTGCTGGTCCCCAAAGCGGAAGTGGGCGGGTTCTGACTCCCTTAAGCCCCCTGCCTTGCCCAGGGTTGCCCTGGCAACTTTTGCTGGCCTCCAAAGCGGAAGTGGGCGGGTCCTGACTCCCTTAAGCCCCCTGCCATGCCCAATGTTGCCCTGGCAACTGTTGCTGGCCCCCAAAGCGGAAGTGGGCGGGTCCAGGCCCCCTTAAGCCCCCTGCCTTGCCCAGGGTTGTCCTGGCAACTGTTGCTGGTCCCCAAAGCGGAAATGGGCGGGTCCTGACTCCCTTAGGCCCCCTGCCTTGCCCAGGGTTGCCCTGACAACTTTTGCTGGCCTCCAAAACGGTAGTGGGCGGGTCCTGACTCCCTTAAGCCCCCTGCCATGCCCAATGTTGCCCTGGCAACTGTTGCTGGCCCCCAAAGCGGAAGTGGGCTGGTCCAGGCCCCCTTAAGCCCCCTGCCATGCCCAGGGTTGCCCTGGCAACTGTTGCTGGTCCCCAAAGCGGAAGTGGGCGGGTCCTGACTCCCTTAAGCCCCCTGCCTTGCCCAGGGTTGCCCTGGCAACTGTTGCTGGCCCCCAAAGCGGAAGTGGGCGGGTCCAGGCCCCCTTAAGCCCTCTGCCATGCCCAGGGTTGCCCTGGCAACTGTTGCTAGCCCCCAAAGCGGAAGTGGGCGGGTCCTGACTCCCTTAAGCCCCCTGCCATGCCCAATGTTGCCCTGGCAACTGTTGCTGGCCCCCAAAGCGGAAGTGGGCGGGTTCTGGCGCCCTTAAGCCCCCTGCCATGCCCAGGGTTGCCCTGGCAACTGTTGCTGGCCCCCAAAGCGGAAGTGGGCGGGTCCAGGCCCCCTTAAGCCCCCTGCCTTGCCCAGGGTTGCCCTGGCAACTGTAGCTGGCCCCCAAAGCGGAAGTGGGCGAGTCCTGGCGCCCTTAAGCCCCCTGCCTTGCCCAGGGTTGCCCTGGCAACTGTTGCTGGCCCCCAAAGCGGAAGTGGGCGGGTCCAGGCGCCCTTAAGCCCCCTGCCTTGCCCAGGGATGCCCTGGCAACTGTAGCTGGCCCCCAAAGCGGAAGTGGGCGGGTTCTGGCGCCCTTAAGCCCCTGCCATGCCCAGGGTTGCCCTGGCAACTGTTGCTGGCCCCCAAAGCAGAAGTGGGCGGGTCCAGGCCCCCTTAAGCCCCCTGCCATGCCCAGGGTTGCCCTGGCAACTGTTGCTAGCCCCCAAAGCGGAAGTGGGCGGGTCCTTACTCCCTTAAGCCCCCTGCCATGCCCAATGTTGCCCTGGCAACTGTTGCTGGCCCCCAAAGCGGAAGTGGGCGGGTCCAGGCGCCCTTAAGCCCCCTGCCTTGCCCAGGGTTGCCCTGGCAACTGTTGCTGGCCCCCAAAGCGGAAGTGGGCGGGTCCTGTTGCCCTTAAGCCCCCTGCCATGCCCAATGTTGCCCTGGCAACTGTTGCTGGCCCCCAAAGCGGAAGTGGGCGGGTCCTGGCCCCCTTAAGCCCCCTGCCATGCCCAGCTTTGCACTGGCAACTGTTGCTGGCCCCCAAAGCGGAAGTGGGCGGGTCCAGGCCCCCTTAAGCCCCCTGCCTTACCCAGGGTTTCCCTGGCAACTGTTGCTTGCCCCCAAAGCGGAAGTGGGCGGGTCCAGGCCCCCTTAAGCCCCCTGCCATGCCCAGGGTTGCCCTGGCAACTGTTGCTGGCCCCAAAAGCGGAAGTGGGCGGGTCCTGGCGCCCTTAAGCCCCCTGCCTTGCCCAGGGTTGCCCTGGCAACTGTTGCTGGCCCCCAAAGCGGAAGTGGGCGGTTCTTGACTCCCTTAAGCCCCCTGCCATGCCCAATGTTGCCCTGGCAACTGTTGCTGGCCCCCAAAGCGGAAGTGGGCAAGTTCTGGCGCCCTTAAGCCCCCTGCCATGCCCAGGGTTGCCCTGGCAACTGTTGCTGGCCCCCAAAGCGGAAGTGGGCGGGTCCAGGCCCCCTTAAACCCCCTGCCATGCCCAGGGTTGCCCTGGCAACTGTTGCTGGCCCCCAAAGCGGAAGTGGGCGGGTCCAGGCCCCCTTAAGCCCCCTGCCATGCCCAGGGTTGCCCTGGCAACTGTTGCTGGCCCCCAAAGCGGAAGTGGGCGGGTCCTGACTCCCTTAAGCCCCCTGCCATGCCCAATGTTGCCCTGGCAACTGTTGCTGGCCCCCAAAGCGGAAGTGGGCGGGTCCAGGCGCCCTTAAGCCCCCTGCCTTGCCCAGGGTTGCCCTGGCAACTGTTGCTGGCCCCCAAAGCGGAAGTGGGCGGGTCCTGGCGCACTTAAGCCCCCTGCCATGCCCAATGTTGCCCTGGCAACTGTTGCTGGCCCCCAAAGCGGAAGTGGGCGGGTCCAGGCGCCCTTAAGCCCCCTGCCTTGCCCAGGGTTGCCCTGGCAACTGTTGCTGGCCCCCAAAGCGGAAGTGGGCGGGTCCTGGCGGCCTTAAGCCCCCTGCCATGCCCAATGTTGCCATGGCAACTGTTGCTGGCCCCCAAAGCGGAAGTGGGCGGGTCCTGGCCCCCTTAAGCCCCCTGCCATGCCCAGCTTTGCCCTGGCAACTGTTGCTGGCCCCCAAAGCGGAAGTGGGCGGGTCCTGGCCCCCTTAAGCCCCCTGCCATGCCCAGGGTTGCCCTGGCAACTGTTTCTGGCCCCCAAAGCGGAAGTGGGCGGGTCCTGGCGCCCTTAAGCCCCCTGCCATGCCCAATGTTGCCATGGCAACTGTTGCTGGCCCCCAAAGCGGAAGTGGGCGGGTCGAGGCCCCCTTAAGCCCCCTGCCTTGCCCAGGGTTGCCCTGGCAACTGTTGCTTGCCCCCAAAGCGGAAGTGGGCGGGTCCAGGCCTCCTTAAGCCCCCTGCCATGCCCAGGGTTGCCCTGGCAACTGTTTCTGGCCCCCAAAGCGGAAGTGGGCGGGTCCTGGCGCCCTTAAGCCCCCTGCCTTGCCCAGGGATGCCCTGGCAACTGTTGCTGGCCCCCAAAGCGGAAGTGGGCGGTTCCTGACTCCCTTAATCCCACTGCCATGCCTAATGTTGCCCTGACAACTGTTGCTGTCCCCCAAAGCGGAAGTGGGCGGGTTCTGGCGCCCTTAAGCCCCCTGCCATGCCCAGGGTTGCCCTGGACACTGTTGCTGGTCCCCAAAGCGGAAGTGGGCGGGTTCTGACTCCCTTAAGCCCCCTGCCTTGCCCAGGGTTGCCCTGGCAACTTTTGCTGGCCTCCAAAGCGGAAGTGGGCGGGTCCTGACTCCCTTAAGCCCCCTGCCATGCCCAATGTTGCCCTGGCAACTGTTGCTGGCCCCCAAAGCGGAAGTGGGCGGGTCCATGCCCCCTTAAGCCCCCTGCCTTGCCCAGGGTTGTCCTGGCAACTGTTGCTGGTCCCCAAAGCGGAAATGGGCGGGTCCTGACTCCCTTAGGCCCCCTGCCTTGCCCAGGGTTGCCCTGGCAACTTTTGCTGGCCTCCAAAGCGGAAGTGGGCGGGTCCTGACTCCCTTAAGCCCCCTGCCATGCCCAATGTTGCCCTGGCAACTGTTGCTGGCCCCCAATGCGGAAGTGGGCGGGTCCTGGCGCCCTTAAGCCCCCTGCCATGCCCAGGGTTGCCCTGGCAACTGTTGCTGGCCCCCAAAGCGGAAGTGGGCTGGTCCAGGCCCCCTTAAGCCCCCTGCCATGCCCAGGGTTGCCCTGGCAACTGTTGCTGGTCCCCAAAGCGGAAGTGGGCGGGTCCTGACTCCCTTAAGCCCCCTGCCTTGCCCAGGGTTGCCCTGGCAACTGTTGCTGGCCCCCAAAGCGAAAGTGGGCGGGTCCAGGCCCCCTTAAGCCCTCTGCCATGCCCAGGGTTGCCCTGGCAACTGTTGCTGGCCCCCAAAGCGGAAGTGGGCGGGTCCTGTTGCCCTTAAGCCCCCTGCCATGCCCAATGTTGCCCTGGCAACTGTTGCTGGCCCCCAAAGCGGAAGTGGGCGGGTCCTGGCCCCCTTAAGCACCCTGCCATGCCCAGCTTTGCACTAGCAACTGTTGCTGGCCCCCAAAGCGGAAGTGGGCGGGTCCAGGCCCCCTTAAGCCCCCTGCCTTGCCCAGGGTTGCCCTGGCAACTGTTGCTGGCCCCCAAAGCGGAAGTGGGCGGGTCCTGTTGCCCTTAAGCCCCCTGCCATGCCCAATGTTGCCCTGGCAACTGTTGCTGGCCCCCAAAGCGGAAGTGGGCGGGTCCTGGCCCCCTTAAGCCCCCTGCCATGCCCAGCTTTGCACTGGCAACTGTTGCTGGCCCCCAAAGCGGAAGTGGGCGGGTCCAGGCCCCCTTAAGCCCCCTGCCTTACCCAGGGTTTCCCTGGCAACTGTTGCTTGCCCCCAAAGCGGAAGTGGGCGGGTCCAGGCCCCCTTAAGCCCCCTGCCATGCCCAGGGTTGCCCTGGCAACTGTTGCTGGCCCCAAAAGCGGAAGTGGGCGGGTCCTGACTCCCTTAGGCCCCCTGCCTTGCCCAGGGTTGCCCTGGCAACTTTTGCTGGCCTCCAAAGCGGAAGTGGGCGGGTCCTGACTCCCTTAAGCCCCCTGCCATGCCCAATGTTGCCCTGGCAACTGTTGCTGGCCCCCAATGCGGAAGTGGGCGGGTCCTGGCGCCCTTAAGCCCCCTGCCATGCCCAGGGTTGCCCTGGCAACTGTTGCTGGCCCCCAAAGCGGAAGTGGGCTGGTCCAGGCCCCCTTAAGCCCCCTGCCATGCCCAGGGTTGCCCTGGCAACTGTTGCTGGTCCCCAAAGCGGAAGTGGGCGGGTCCTGACTCCCTTAAGCCCCCTGCCTTGCCCAGGGTTGCCCTGGCAACTGTTGCTGGCCCCCAAAGCGGAAGTGGGCGGGTCCAGGCCCCCTTAAGCCCTCTGCCATGCCCAGGGTTGCCCTGGCAACTGTTGCTGGCCCCCAAAGCGGAAGTGGGCGGGTCCTGTTGCCCTTAAGCCCCCTGCCATGCCCAATGTTGCCCTGGCAACTGTTGCTGGCCCCCAAAGCGGAAGTGGGCGGGTCCTGGCCCCCTTAAGCACCCTGCCATGCCCAGCTTTGCACTAGCAACTGTTGCTGGCCCCCAAAGCGGAAGTGGGCGGGTCCAGGCCCCCTTAAGCCCCCTGCCTTGCCCAGGGTTGCCCTGGCAACTGTTGCTGGCCCCCAAAGCGGAAGTGGGCGGGTCCTGTTGCCCTTAAGCCCCCTGCCATGCCCAATGTTGCCCTGGCAACTGTTGCTGGCCCCCAAAGCGGAAGTGGGCGGGTCCTGGCCCCCTTAAGCCCCCTGCCATGCCCAGCTTTGCACTGGCAACTGTTGCTGGCCCCCAAAGCGGAAGTGGGCGGGTCCAGGCCCCCTTAAGCCCCCTGCCTTACCCAGGGTTTCCCTGGCAACTGTTGCTTGCCCCCAAAGCGGAAGTGGGCGGGTCCAGGCCCCCTTAAGCCCCCTGCCATGCCCAGGGTTGCCCTGGCAACTGTTGCTGGCCCCAAAAGCGGAAGTGGGCGGGTCCTGGCGCCCTTAAGCCCCCTGCCTTGCCCAGGGTTGCCCTGGCAACTGTTGCTGGCCCCCAAAGCGGAAGTGGGCGGGTCTTGACTCCCTTAAGCCCCCTGCCATGCCCAATGTTGCCCTGGCAACTGTTGCTGGCCCCCAAAGCGGAAGTGGGCAAGTTCTGGCGCCCTTAAGCCCCCTGCCATGCCCAGGGTTGCCCTGGCAACTGTTGCTGGCCCCCAAAGCGGAAGTGGGCGGGTCCATGCCCCCTTAAACCCCCTGCCATGCCCAGGGTTGCCCTGGCAACTGTTGCTGGCCCCCAAAGCGGAAGTGGGCGGGTCCAGGCCCCCTTAAGCCCCCTGCCATGCCCAGGGTTGCCCTGGCAACTGTTGCTGGCCCCCAAAGCGGAAGTGGGCGGGTCCTGACTCCCTTAAGCCCCCTGCCATGCCCAATGTTGCCCTGGCAACTGTTGCTGGCCCCCAAAGCGGAAGTGGGCGGGTCCAGGCGCCCTTATGCCCCCTGCCTTGCCCAGGGTTGCCCTGGCAACTGTTGCTGGCCCCCAAAGCGAAAGTGGGCGGGTCCTGGCGCACTTAAGCCCCCTGCCATGCCCAATGTTGCCCTGGCAACTGTTGCTGGCCCCCAAAGCGGAAGTGGGCGGGTCCAGGCGCCCTTAAGCCCCCTGCCTTGCCCAGGGTTGCCCTGGCAACTGTTGCTGGCCCCCAAAGCGGAAGTGGGCGGGTCCTGGCGGCCTTAAGCCCCCTGCCATGCCCAATGTTGCCATGGCAACTGTTGCTGGCCCCCAAAGCGGAAGTGGGCGGGTCCTGGCCCCCTTAAGCCCCCTGCCATGCCCAGCTTTGCCCTGGCAACTGTTGCTGGCCCCCAAAGCGGAAGTGGGCGGGTCCTGGCCCCCTTAAGCCCCCTGCCATGCCCAGGGTTGCCCTGGCAACTGTTTCTGGCCCCCAAAGCGGAAGTGGGCGGGTCCTGGCGCCCTTAAGCCCCCTGCCATGCCCAATGTTGCCATGGCAACTGTTGCTGGCCCCCAAAGCGGAAGTGGGCGGGTCGAGGCCCCCTTAAGCCCCCTGCCTTGCCCAGGGTTGCCCTGGCAACTGTTGCTTGCCCCCAAAGCGGAAGTGGGCGGGTCCAGGCCTCCTTAAGCCCCCTGCCATGCCCAGGGATGCCCTGGCAACTGTTGCTGGCCCCCAAAGCGGAAGTGGGCGGTTCCTGACTCCCTTAATCCCACTGCCATGCCTAATGTTGCCCTGACAACTGTTGCTGTCCCCCAAAGCGGAAGTGGGCGGGTTCTGGCGCCCTTAAGCCCCCTGCCATGCCCAGGGTTGCCCTGGACACTGTTGCTGGTCCCCAAAGCGGAAGTGGGCGGGTTCTGACTCCCTTAAGCCCCCTGCCTTGCCCAGGGTTGCCCTGGCAACTTTTGCTGGACTCCAAAGCGGAAGTGGGCGGGTCCTGACTCCCTTAAGCCCCCTGCCATGCCCAATGTTGCCCTGGCAACTGTTGCTGGCCCCCAAAGCGGAAGTGGGCGGGTCCAGGCCCCCTTAAGCCCCCTGCCTTGCCCAGGGTTGTCCTGGCAACTGTTGCTGGTCCCCAAAGCGGAAATGGGCGGGTCCTGACTCCCTTAGGCCCCCTGCCTTGCCCAGGGTTGCCCTGGCAACTTTTGCTGGCCTCCAAAGCGGAAGTGGGCGGGTCCTGACTCCCTTAAGCCCCCTGCCATGCCCAATGTTGCCCTGGCAACTGTTGCTGGCCACCAATGCGGAAGTGGGCGGGTCCTGGCGCCCTTAAGCCCCCTGCCATGCCCAGGGTTGCCCTGGCAACTGTTGCTGGCCCCCAAAGCGGAAGTGGGCTGGTCCAGGCCCCCTTAAGCCCCCTGCCATGCCCAGGGTTGCCCTGGCAACTGTTGCTGGTCCCCAAAGCGGAAGTGGGCGGGTCCTGACTCCCTTAAGCCCCCTGCCTTGCCCAGGGTTGCCCTGGCAACTGTTGCTGGCCCCCAAAGCGGAAGTGGGCGGGTCCAGGCCCCCTTAAGCCCTCTGCCATGCCCAGGGTTGCCCTGGCAACTGTTGCTGGCCCCCAAAGCGGAAGTGGGCAAGTTCTGGCGCCCTTAAGCCCCCTGCCATGCCCAGGGTTGCCCTGGCAACTGTTGCTGGCCCCCAAAGCGGAAGTGGGCGGGTCCAGGCCCCCTTAAACCCCCTGCCATGCCCAGGGTTGCCCTGGCAACTGTTGCTGGCCCCCAAAGCGGAAGTGGGCGGGTCCAGGCCCCCTTAAGCCCCCTGCCATGCCCAGGGTTGCCCTGGCAACTGTTGCTGGCCCCCAAAGCGGAAGTGGGCGGGTCCTGACTCCCTTAAGCCCCCTGCCATGCCCAATGTTGCCCTGGCAACTGTTGCTGGCCCCCAAAGCGGAAGTGGGCGGGTCCAGGCGCCCTTAAGCCCCCTGCCATGCCCAATGTTGCCCTGGCAACTGTTGCTGGCCCCCAAAGCGGAAGTGGGCGGGTCCAGGCGCCCTTAAGCCCCCTGCCTTGCCCAGGGTTGCCCTGGCAACTGTTGCTGGCCCCCAAAGCGGAAGTGGGCGGGTCCTGGCGGCCTTAAGCCCCCTGCCATGCCCAATGTTGCCATGGCAACTGTTGCTGGCCCCCAAAGCGGAAGTGGGCGGGTCCTGGCCCCCTTAAGCCCCCTGCCATGCCCAGCTTTGCCCTGGCAACTGTTGCTGGTCCCCAAAGCGGAAGTGGGCGGGTCCTGGCCCCCTTAAGCCCCCTGCCATGCCCAGGGTTGCCCTGGCAACTGTTTCTGGCCCCCAAAGCGGAAGTGGGCGGGTCCTGGCGCCCTTAAGCCCCCTGCCATGCCCAATGTTGCCATGGCAACTGTTGCTGGCCCCCAAAGCGGAAGTGGGCGGGTCGAGGCCCCCTTAAGCCCCCTGCCTTGCCCAGGGTTGCCCTGGCAACTGTTGCTTGCCCCCAAAGCGGAAGTGGGCGGGTCCAGGCCTCCTTAAGCCCCCTGCCATGCCCAGGGTTGCCCTGGCAACTGTTTCTGGCCCCCAAAGCGGAAGTGGGCGGGTCCTGGCGCCCTTAAGCCCCCTGCCTTGCCCAGGGATGCCCTGGCAACTGTTGCTGGCCCCCAAAGCGGAAGTGGGCGGTTCCTGACTCCCTTAATCCCACTGCCATGCCTAATGTTGCCCTGACAACTGTTGCTGTCCCCCAAAGCGGAAGTGGGCGGGTTCTGGCGCCCTTAAGCCCCCTGCCATGCCCAGGGTTGCCCTGGACACTGTTGCTGGTCCCTAAAGCGGAAGTGGGCGGGTTCTGACTCCCTTAAGCCCCCTGCCTTGCCCAGGGTTGCCCTGGCAACTTTTGCTGGCCTCCAAAGCGGAAGTGGGCGGGTCCTGACTCCCTTAAGCCCCCTGCCATGCCCAATGTTGCCCTGGCAACTGTTGCTGGCCCCCAAAGCGGAAGTGGGCGGGTCCAGGCCCCCTTAAGCCCCCTGCCTTGCCCAGGGTTGTCCTGGCAACTGTTGCTGGTCCCCAAAGCGGAAATGGGCGGGTCCTGACTCCCTTAGGCCCCCTGCCTTGCCCAGGGTTGCCCTGGCAACTTTTGCTGGCCTCCAAAGCGGAAGTGGGCGGGTCCTGACTCCCTTAAGCCCCCTGCCATGCCCAATGTTGCCCTGGCAACTGTTGCTGGCCCCCTATGCGGAAGTGGGCGGGTCCTGGCGCCCTTAAGCCCCCTGCCATGCCCAGGGTTGCCCTGGCAACTGTTGCTGGCCCCCAAAGCGGAAGTGGGCTGGTCCAGGCCCCCTTAAGCCCCCTGCCATGCCCAGGGTTGCCCTGGCAACTGTTGCTGGTCCCCAAAGCGGAAGTGGGCGGGTCCTGACTCCCTTAAGCCCCCTGCCTTGCCCAGGGTTGCCCTGGCAACTGTTGCTGGCCCCCAAAGCGGAAGTGGGCGGGTCCAGGCCCCCTTAAGCCCTCTGCCATGCCCAGGGTTGCCCTGGCAACTGTTGCTAGCCCCCAAAGCGGAAGTGGGCGGGTCCTGACTCCCTTAAGCCCCCTGCCATGCCCAATGTTGCCCTGGCAACTGTTGCTGGCCCCCAATGCGGAAGTGGGCGGGTCCTGGCGCCCTTAAGCCCCCTGCCATGCCCAATGTTGCCCTGGCAACTGTTGCTGGCCCCCAATGCGGAAGTGGGCGGGTCCTGGCGCCCTTAAGCCCCCTGCCATGCCCAGGGTTGCCCTGGCAACTGTTGCTGGCCCCCAAAGCGGAAGTGGGCTGGTCCAGGCCCCCTTAAGCCCCCTGCCATGCCCAGGGTTGCCCTGGCAACTGTTGCTGGTCCCCAAAGCGGAAGTGGGCGGGTCCTGACTCCCTTAAGCCCCCTGCCTTGCCCAGGGTTGCCCTGGCAACTGTTGCTGGCCCCCAAAGCGGAAGTGGGCGGGTCCAGGCCCCCTTAAGCCCTCTGCCATGCCCAGGGTTGCCCTGGCAACTGTTGCTAGCCCCCAAAGCGGAAGTGGGCGGGTCCTGACTCCCTTAAGCCCCCTGCCATGCCCAATGTTGCCCTGGCAACTGTTGCTGGCCCCCAAAGCGGAAGTGGGCGGGTTCTGGCGCCCTTAAGCCCCCTGCCATGCCCAGGGTTGCCCTGGCAACTGTTGCTGGCCCCCAAAGCGGAAGTGGGCGGGTCCAGGCCCCCTTAAGCCCCCTGCCTTGCCCAGGGTTGCCCTGGCAACTGTAGCTGCCCCCCAAAGCGGAAGTGGGCGAGTCCTGGCGCCCTTAAGCCCCCTGCCTTGCCCAGGGTTGCCCTGGCAACTGTTGCTGGCCCCCAAAGCGGAAGTGGGCGGGTCCAGGCGCCCTTAAGCCCCCTGCCTTGCCCAGGGATGCCCTGGCAACTGTAGCTGGCCCCCAAAGCGGAAGTGGGCGGGTTCTGGCGCCCTTAAGCCCCTGCCATGCCCAGGGTTGCCCTGGCAACTGTTGCTGGCCCCCAAAGCAGAAGTGGGCGGGTCCAGGCCCCCTTAAGCCCCCTGCCATGCCCAGGGTTGCCCTGGCAACTGTTGCTAGCCCCCAAAGCGGAAGTGGGCGGGTCCTTACTCCCTTAAGCCCCCTGCCATGCGCAATGTTGCCCTGGCAACTGTTGCTGGCCCCCAAAGCGGAAGTGGGCGGGTCCAGGCCCCCTTAAGCCCCCTGCCTTACCCAGGGTTTCCCTGGCAACTGTTGCTTGCCCCCAAAGCGGAAGTGGGCGGGTCCAGGCCCCCTTAAGCCCCCTGCCATGCCCAGGGTTGCCTGGCAACTGTTGCTGGCCCCAAAAGCGGAAGTGGGCGGGTCCTGGCGCCCTTAAGCCCCCTGCCTTGCCCAGGGTTGCCCTGGCAACTGTTGCTGGCCCCCAAAGCGGAAGTGGGCGGGTCTTGACTCCCTTAAGCCCCCTGCCATGCCCAATGTTGCCCTGGCAACTGTTGCTGGCCCCCAAAGCGGAAGTGGGCAAGTTCTGGCGCCCTTAAGCCCCCTGCCATGCCCAGGGTTGCCCTGGCAACTGTTGCTGGCCCCCAAAGCGGAAGTGGGCGGGTCCAGGCCCCCTTAAACCCCCTGCCATGCCCAGGGTTGCCCTGGCAACTGTTGCTGGCCCCCAAAACGGAAGTGGGCGGGTCCAGGCCCCCTTAAGCCCCCTGCCATGCCCAGGGTTGCCCTGGCAACTGTTGCTGGCCCCCAAAGCGGAAGTGGGCGGGTCCTGACTCCCTTAAGCCCCCTGCCATGCCCAATGTTGCCCTGGCAACTGTTGCTGGCCCCCAAAGCGGAAGTGGGCGGGTCCAGGCGCCCTTAAGCCCCCTGCCTTGCCCAGGGTTGCCCTGGCAACTGTTGCTGGCCCCCAAAGCGGAAGTGGGCGGGTCCTGGCGCACTTAAGCCCCCTGCCATGCCCAGGGTTGCCCTGGCAACTGTTTCTGGCCCCCAAAGCGGAAGTGGGCGGGTCCTGGCGCCCTTAAGCCCCCTGCCTTGCCCAGGGATGCCCTGGCAACTGTTGCTGGCCCCCAAAGCGGAAGTGGGCGGTTCCTGACTCCCTTAATCCCACTGCCATGCCTAATGTTGCCCTGGCAACTGTTGCTGTCCCCCAAAGCGGAAGTGGGCGGGTTCTGGCGCCCTTAAGCCCCCTGCCATGCCCAGGGTTGCCCTGGACACTGTTGCTGGTCCCCAAAGCGGAAGTGGGCGGGTTCTGACTCCCTTAAGCCCCCTGCCTTGCCCAGGGTTGCCCTGGCAACTTTTGCTGGCCTCCAAAGCGGAAGTGGGCGGGTCCTGACTCCCTTAAGCCCCCTGCCATGCCCAATGTTGCCCTGGCAACTGTTGCTGGCCCCCAAAGCGGAAGTGGGCGGGTCCAGGCCCCCTTAAGCCCCCTGCCTTGCCCAGGGTTGTCCTGGCAACTGTTGCTGGTCCCCAAAGCGGAAATGGGCGGGTCCTGACTCCCTTAGGCCCCCTGCCTTGCCCAGGGTTGCCCTGGCAACTTTTGCTGGCCTCCAAAGCGGAAGTGGGCGGGTCCTGACTCCCTTAAGCCCCCTGCCATGCCCAATGTTGCCCTGGCAACTGTTGCTGGCCCCCAATGCGGAAGTGGGCGGGTCCTGGCGCCCTTAAGCCCCCTGCCATGCCCAGGGTTGCCCTGGCAACTGTTGCTGGCCCCCAAAGCGGAAGTGGGCTGGTCCAGGCCCCCATAAGCCCCCTGCCATGCCCAGGGTTGCCCTGGCAACTGTTGCTGGTCCCCAAAGCGGAAGTGGGCGGGTCCTGACTCCCTTAAGCCCCCTGCCTTGCCCAGGGTTGCCCTGGCAACTGTTGATGGCCCCCAAAGCGGAAGTGGGCGGGTCCAGGCCCCCTTAAGCCCTCTGCCATGCCCAGGGTTGCCCTGGCAACTGTTGCTAGCCCCCAAAGCGGAAGTGGGCGGGTCCTGACTCCCTTAAGCCCCCTGCCATGCCCAATGTTGCCCTGGCAACTGTTGCTGGCCCCCAATGCGGAAGTGGGCGGGTCCTGGCGCCCTTAAGCCCCCTGCCATGCCCAGGGTTGCCCTGGCAACTGTTGCTGGCCCCCAAAGCGGAAGTGGGCTGGTCCAGGCCCCCTTAAGCCCCCTGCCATGCCCAGGGTTGCCCTGGCAACTGTTGCTGGTCCCCAAAGCGGAAGTGGGCGGGTCCTGACTCCCTTAAGCCCCCTGCCTTGCCCAGGGTTGCCCTGGCAACTGTTGCTGGCCCCCAAAGCGGAAGTGGGCGGGTCCAGGCCCCCTTAAGCCCTCTGCCATGCCCAGGGTTGCCCTGGCAACTGTTGCTAGCCCCCAAAGCGGAAGTGGGCGGGACCTGACTCCCTTAAGCCCCCTGCCATGCCCAATGTTGCCCTGGCAACTGTTGCTTGCCCCCAAAGCGGAAGTGGGCGGGTTCTGGCGCCCTTAAGCCCCCTGCCATGCCCAGGGTTGCCCTGGCAACTGTTGCTGGCCCCCAAAGCGGAAGTGGGCGGGTCCAGGCCCCCTTAAGCCCCCTGCCTTGCCCAGGGTTGCCCTGGCAACTGTAGCTGGCCCCCAAAGCGGAAGTGGGCGAGTCCTGGCGCCCTTAAGCCCCCTGCCTTGCCCAGGGTTGCCCTGGCAACTGTTGCTGGCCCCCAAAGCGGAAGTGGGCGGGTCCAGGCGCCCTTAAGCCCCCTGCCTTGCCCAGGGATGCCCTGGCAACTGTAGCTGGCCCCCAAAGCGGAAGTGGGCGGGTTCTGGCGCCCTTAAGCCCCTGCCATGCCCAGGGTTGCCCTGGCAACTGTTGCTGGCCCCCAAAGCAGAAGTGGGCGGGTCCAGGCCCCCTTAAGCCCCCTGCCATGCCCAGGGTTGCCCTGGCAACTGTTGCTAGCCCCCAAAGCGGAAGTGGGCGGGTCCTTACTCCCTTAAGCCCCCTGCCATGCCCAATGTTGCCCTGGCAACTGTTGCTGGCCCCCAAAGCGGAAGTGGGCGGGTCCAGGCGCCCTTAAGCCCCCTGCCTTGCCCAGGGTTGCCCTGGCAACTGTTGCTGGCCCCCAAAGTGGAAGTGGGCGGGTCCTGTTGCCCTTAAGCCCCCTGCCATGCCCAATGTTGCCCTGGCAACTGTTGCTGGCCCCCAAAGCGGAAGTGGGCGGGTCCTGGCCCCCTTAAGCCCCCTGCCATGCCCAGCTTTGCACTGGCAACTGTTGCTGGCCCCCAAAGCGGAAGTGGGCGGGTCCAGGCCCCCTTAAGCCCCCTGCCTTACCCAGGGTTTCCCTGGCAACTGTTGCTTGCCCCCAAAGCGGAAGTGGGCGGGTCCAGGCCCCCTTAAGCCCCCTGCCATGCCCAGGGTTGCCCTGGCAACTGTTGCTGGCCCCAAAAGCGGAAGTGGGCGGGTCCTGGCGCCCTTAAGCCCCCTGCCTTGCCCAGGGTTGCCCTGGCAACTGTTGCTGGCCCCCAAAGCGGAAGTGGGCGGGTCTTGACTCCCTTAAGCCCCCTGCCATGCCCAATGTTGCCCTGGCAACTGTTGCTGGCCCCCAAAGCGGAAGTGGGCAAGTTCTGGCGCCCTTAAGCCCCCTGCCATGCCCAGGGTTGCCCTGGCAACTGTTGCTGGCCCCCAAAGCGGAAGTGGGCGGGTCCAGGCCCCCTTAAACCCCCTGCCATGCCCAGGGTTGCCCTGGCAACTGTTGCTGGCCCCCAAAACGGAAGTGGGCGGGTCCAGGCCCCCTTAAGCCCCCTGCCATGCCCAGGGTTGCCCTGGCAACTGTTGCTGGCCCCCAAAGCGGAAGTGGGCGGGTCCTGACTCCCTTAAGCCCCCTGCCATGCCCAATGTTGCCCTGGCAACTGTTGCTGGCCCCCAAAGCGGAAGTGGGCGGGTCCAGGCGCCCTTAAGCCCCCTGCCTTGCCCAGGGTTGCCCTGGCAACTGTTGCTGGCCCCCAAAGCGGAAGTGGGCGGGTCCTGGCGCACTTAAGCCCCCTGCCATGCCCAATGTTGCCCTGGCAACTGTTGCTGGCCCCCAAAGCGGAAGTGGGCGGGTCCAGGCGCCCTTAAGCCCCCTGCCTTGCCCAGGGTTGCCCTGGCAACTGTTGCTGGCCCCCAAAGCAGAAGTGGGCGGGTCCTGGCGGCCTTAAGCCCCCTGCCATGCCCAATGTTGCCATGGCAACTGTTGCTGGCCCCCAAAGCGGAAGTGGGCGGGTCCTGGCCCCCTTAAGCCCCCTGCCATGCCCAGCTTTGCCCTGGCAACTGTTGCTGGCCCCCAAAGCGGAAGTGGGCGGGTCCTGGCCCCCTTAAGCCCCCTGCCATGCCCAGGGTTGCCCTGGCAACTGTTTCTGGCCCCCAAAGCGGAAGTGGGCGGGTCCTGGCGCCCTTAAGCCCCCTGCCATGCCCAATGTTGCCATGGCAACTGTTGCTGGCCCCCAAAGCGGAAGTGGGCGGGTCGAGGCCCCCTTAAGCCCCCTGCCTTGCCCAGGGTTGCCCTGGCAACTGTTGCTTGCCCCCAAAGCGGAAGTGGGCGGGTCCAGGCCCCCTTAAGCCCCCTGCCATGCCCAGGGTTGCCCTGGCAACTGTTTCTGGCCCCCAAAGCGGAAGTGGGCGGGTCCTGGCGCCCTTAAGCCCCCTGCCTTGCCCAGGGATGCCCTGGCAACTGTTGCTGGCCCCCAAAGCGGAAGTGGGCGGTTCCTGACTCCCTTAATCCCACTGCCATGCCTAATGTTGCCCTGGCAACTGTTGCTGGCCCCCAAAGCGGAAGTGGGCGGGTTCTGGCGCCCTTAAGCCCCCTGCCATGCCCAGGGTTGCCCTGGACACTGTTGCTGGTCCCCAAAGCGGAAGTGGGCGGGTTCTGACTCCCTTAAGCCCCCTGCCTTGCCCAGGGTTGCCCTGGCAACTTTTGCTGGCCTCCGAAGCGGAAGTGGGCGGGTCCTGACTCCCTTAAGCCCCCTGCCATGCCCAATGTTGCCCTGGCAACTGTTGCTGGCCCCCAAAGCGGAAGTGGGCGGGTCAAGGCGCCCTTAAGCTCCCTGCCATGTCCAGGGTTGCCCTGGCAACTGTTGCTGGCCCCCAAAGCGGAAGTGGGCGGGTCCAGGCCCCCTTAAGCCCCCTGCCTTGCCCAGGGTTGTCCTGGCAACTGTTGCTGGCCTCCAAAGCGGAAGTGGGCGGGTCCAGGCCCCCTTAAGCCCCCTGCCATGCCCAGGGTTGCCCTGGCAACTGTTGCTGGCCCCAAAAGCGGAAGTGGGCGGGTCCTGGCGCCCTTAAGCCCCCTGCCTTGCCCAGGGTTGCCCTGGCAACTGTTGCTGGCCCCCAAAGCGGAAGTGGGCGGGTCTTGACTCCCTTAAGCCCCCTGCCATGCCCAATGTTGCCCTGGCAACTGTTGCTGGCCCCCAAAGCGGAAGTGGGCAAGTTCTGGCGCCCTTAAGCCCCCTGCCATGCCCAGGGTTGCCCTGGCAACTGTTGCTGGCCCCCAAAGCGGAAGTGGGCGGGTCCAGGCCCCCTTAAACCCCCTGCCATGCCCAGGGTTGCCCTGGCAACTGTTGCTGGCCCCCAAAACGGAAGTGGGCGGGTCCAGGCCCCCTTAAGCCCCCTGCCATGCCCAGGGTTGCCCTGGCAACTGTTGCTGGCCCCCAAAGCGGAAGTGGGCGGGTCCTGACTCCCTTAAGCCCCCTGCCATGCCCAATGTTGCCCTGGCAACTGTTGCTGGCCCCCAAAGCGGAAGTGGGCGGGTCCAGGCGCCCTTAAGCCCCCTGCCTTGCCCAGGGTTGCCCTGGCAACTGTTGCTGGCCCCCAAAGCGGAAGTGGGCGGGTCCTGGCGCACTTAAGCCCCCTGCCATGCCCAATGTTGCCCTGGCAACTGTTGCTGGCCCCCAAAGCGGAAGTGGGCGGGTCCAGGCGCCCTTAAGCCCCCTGCCTTGCCCAGGGTTGCCCTGGCAACTGTTGCTGGCCCCCAAAGCAGAAGTGGGCGGGTCCTGGCGGCCTTAAGCCCCCTGCCATGCCCAATGTTGCCATGGCAACTGTTGCTGGCCCCCAAAGCGGAAGTGGGCGGGTCCTGGCCCCCTTAAGCCCCCTGCCATGCCCAGCTTTGCCCTGGCAACTGTTGCTGGCCCCCAAAGCGGAAGTGGGCGGGTCCTGGCCCCCTTAAGCCCCCTGCCATGCCCAGGGTTGCCCTGGCAACTGTTTCTGGCCCCCAAAGCGGAAGTGGGCGGGTCCTGGCGCCCTTAAGCCCCCTGCCATGCCCAATGTTGCCATGGCAACTGTTGCTGGCCCCCAAAGCGGAAGTGGGCGGGTCGAGGCCCCCTTAAGCCCCCTGCCTTGCCCAGGGTTGCCCTGGCAACTGTTGCTTGCCCCCAAAGCGGAAGTGGGCGGGTCCAGGCCCCCTTAAGCCCCCTGCCATGCCCAGGGTTGCCCTGGCAACTGTTTCTGGCCCCCAAAGCGGAAGTGGGCGGGTCCTGGCGCCCTTAAGCCCCCTGCCTTGCCCAGGGATGCCCTGGCAACTGTTGCTGGCCCCCAAAGCGGAAGTGGGCGGTTCCTGACTCCCTTAATCCCACTGCCATGCCTAATGTTGCCCTGGCAACTGTTGCTGGCCCCCAAAGCGGAAGTGGGCGGGTTCTGGCGCCCTTAAGCCCCCTGCCATGCCCAGGGTTGCCCTGGACACTGTTGCTGGTCCCCAAAGCGGAAGTGGGCGGGTTCTGACTCCCTTAAGCCCCCTGCCTTGCCCAGGGTTGCCCTGGCAACTTTTGCTGGCCTCCGAAGCGGAAGTGGGCGGGTCCTGACTCCCTTAAGCCCCCTGCCATGCCCAATGTTGCCCTGGCAACTGTTGCTGGCCCCCAAAGCGGAAGTGGGCGGGTCAAGGCGCCCTTAAGCTCCCTGCCATGTCCAGGGTTGCCCTGGCAACTGTTGCTGGCCCCCAAAGCGGAAGTGGGCGGGTCCAGGCCCCCTTAAGCCCCCTGCCTTGCCCAGGGTTGTCCTGGCAACTGTTGCTGGCCTCCAAAGCGGAAGTGGGCGGGTCCAGGCCCCCTTAAGCCCCCTGCCATGCCCAGGGTTGCCCTGGCAACTGTTGCTGGCCCCAAAAGCGGAAGTGGGCGGGTCCTGGCGCCCTTAAGCCCCCTGCCTTGCCCAGGGTTGCCCTGGCAACTGTTGCTGGCCCCCAAAGCGGAAGTGGGCGGGTCTTGACTCCCTTAAGCCCCCTGCCATGCCCAATGTTGCCCTGGCAACTGTTGCTGGCCCCCAAAGCGGAAGTGGGCAAGTTCTGGCGCCCTTAAGCCCCCTGCCATGCCCAGGGTTGCCCTGGCAACTGTTGCTGGCCCCCAAAGCGGAAGTGGGCGGGTCCAGGCCCCCTTAAACCCCCTGCCATGCCCAGGGTTGCCCTGGCAACTGTTGCTGGCCCCCAAAACGGAAGTGGGCGGGTCCAGGCCCCCTTAAGCCCCCTGCCATGCCCAGGGTTGCCCTGGCAACTGTTGCTGGCCCCCAAAGCGGAAGTGGGCGGGTCCTGACTCCCTTAAGCCCCCTGCCATGCCCAATGTTGCCCTGGCAACTGTTGCTGGCCCCCAAAGCGGAAGTGGGCGGGTCCAGGCGCCCTTAAGCCCCCTGCCTTGCCCAGGGTTGCCCTGGCAACTGTTGCTGGCCCCCAAAGCGGAAGTGGGCGGGTCCTGGCGCACTTAAGCCCCCTGCCATGCCCAATGTTGCCCTGGCAACTGTTGCTGGCCCCCAAAGCGGAAGTGGGCGGGTCCAGGCGCCCTTAAGCCCCCTGCCTTGCCCAGGGTTGCCCTGGCAACTGTTGCTGGCCCCCAAAGCGGAAGTGGGCGGGTCCTGGCGGCCTTAAGCCCCCTGCCATGCCCAATGTTGCCATGGCAACTGTTGCTGGCCCCCAAAGCGGAAGTGGGCGGGTCCTGGCCCCCTTAAGCCCCCTGCCATGCCCAGCTTTGCCCTGGCAACTGTTGCTGGCCCCCAAAGCGGAAGTGGGCGGGTCCTGGCCCCCTTAAGCCCCCTGCCATGCCCAGGGTTGCCCTGGCAACTGTTTCTGGCCCCCAAAGCGGAAGTGGGCGGGTCCTGGCGCCCTTAAGCCCCCTGCCATGCCCAATGTTGCCATGGCAACTGTTGCTGGCCCCCAAAGCGGAAGTGGGCGGGTCGAGGCCCCCTTAAGCCCCCTGCCTTGCCCAGGGTTGCCCTGGCAACTGTTGCTTGCCCCCAAAGCGGAAGTGGGCGGGTCCAGGCCCCCTTAAGCCCCCTGCCATGCCCAGGGTTGCCCTGGCAACTGTTTCTGGCCCCCAAAGCGGAAGTGGGCGGGTCCTGGCCCCCTTAAGCCCCCTGCCATGCCCAGGGTTGCCCTGGCAACTGTTTCTGGCCCCCAAAGCGGAAGTGGGCGGGTCCTGGCGCCCTTAAGCCCCCTGCCATGCCCAATGTTGCCATGGCAACTGTTGCTGGCCCCCAAAGCAGAAGTGGGCGGGTCGAGGCCCCCTTAAGCCCCCTGCCTTGCCCAGGGTTGCCCTGGCAACTGTTGCTTGCCCCCAAAGCGGAAGTGGGCGGGTCCAGGCCCCCTTAAGCCCCCTGCCATGCCCAGGGTTGCCCTGGCAACTGTTTCTGGCCCCCAAAGCGGAAGTGGGCGGGTCCTGGCGCCCTTAAGCCCCCTGCCTTGCCCAGGGATGCCCTGGCAACTGTTGCTGGCCCCCAAAGCGGAAGTGGGCGGTTCCTGACTCCCTTAATCCCACTGCCATGCCTAATGTTGCCCTGGCAACTGTTGCTGTCCCCCAAAGCGGAAGTGGGCGGGTTCTGGCGCCCTTAAGCCCCCTGCCATGCCCAGGGTTGCCCTGGACACTGTTGCTGGTCCCCAAAGCGGAAGTGGGCGGGTTCTGACTCCCTTAAGCCCCCTGCCTTGCCCAGGGTTGCCCTGGCAACTTTTGCTGGCCTCCAAAGCGGAAGTGGGCGGGTCCTGACTCCCTTAAGCCCCCTGCCATGCCCAATGTTGCCCTGGCAACTGTTGCTGGCCCCCAAAGCGGAAGTGGGCGGGTCCAGGCCCCCTTAAGCCCCCTGCCTTGCCCAGGGTTGTCCTGGCAACTGTTGCTGGTCCCCAAAGCGGAAATGGGCGGGTCCTGACTCCCTTAGGCCCCCTGCCTTGCCCAGGGTTGCCCTGGCAACTTTTGCTGGCCTCCAAAGCGGAAGTGGGCGGGTCCTGACTCCCTTAAGCCCCCTGCCATGCCCAATGTTGCCCTGGCAACTGTTGCTGGCCCCCAATGCGGAAGTGGGCGGGTCCTGGCGCCCTTAAGCCCCCTGCCATGCCCAGGGTTGCCCTGGCAACTGTTGCTGGCCCCCAAAGCGGAAGTGGGCTGGTCCAGGCCCCCTTAAGCCCCCTGCCATGCCCAGGGTTGCCCTGGCAACTGTTGCTGGTCCCCAAAGCGGAAGTGGGCGGGTCCTGACTCCCTTAAGCCCCCTGCCTTGCCCAGGGTTGCCCTGGCAACTGTTGATGGCCCCCAAAGCGGAAGTGGGCGGGTCCAGGCCCCCTTAAGCCCTCTGCCATGCCCAGGGTTGCCCTGGCAACTGTTGCTAGCCCCCAAAGCGGAAGTGGGCGGGTCCTGACTCCCTTAAGCCCCCTGCCATGCCCAATGTTGCCCTGGCAACTGTTGCTGGCCCCCAATGCGGAAGTGGGCGGGTCCTGGCGCCCTTAAGCCCCCTGCCATGCCCAGGGTTGCCCTGGCAACTGTTGCTGGCCCCCAAAGCGGAAGTGGGCTGGTCCAGGCCCCCTTAAGCCCCCTGCCATGCCCAGGGTTGCCCTGGCAACTGTTGCTGGTCCCCAAAGCGGAAGTGGGCGGGTCCTGACTCCCTTAAGCCCCCTGCCTTGCCCAGGGTTGCCCTGGCAACTGTTGCTGGCCCCCAAAGCGGAAGTGGGCGGGTCCAGGCCCCCTTAAGCCCTCTGCCATGCCCAGGGTTGCCCTGGCAACTGTTGCTAGCCCCCAAAGCGGAAGTGGGCGGGACCTGACTCCCTTAAGCCCCCTGCCATGCCCAATGTTGCCCTGGCAACTGTTGCTGGCCCCCAAAGCGGAAGTGGGCGGGTTCTGGCGCCCTTAAGCCCCCTGCCATGCCCAGGGTTGCCCTGGCAACTGTTGCTGGCCCCCAAAGCGGAAGTGGGCGGGTCCAGGCCCCCTTAAGCCCCCTGCCTTGCCCAGGGTTGCCCTGGCAACTGTAGCTGGCCCCCAAAGCGGAAGTGGGCGGGTCCTTACTCCCTTAAGCCCCCTGCCATGCCCAATGTTGCCCTGGCAACTGTTGCTGGCCCCCAAAGCGGAAGTGGGCGGGTCCAGGCGCCCTTAAGCCCCCTGCCTTGCCCAGGGTTGCCCTGGCAACTGTTGCTGGCCCCCAAAGTGGAAGTGGGCGGGTCCTGTTGCCCTTAAGCCCCCTGCCATGCCCAATGTTGCCCTGGCAACTGTTGCTGGCCCCCAAAGCGGAAGTGGGCGGGTCCTGGCCCCCTTAAGCCCCCTGCCATGCCCAGCTTTGCACTGGCAACTGTTGCTGGCCCCCAAAGCGGAAGTGGGCGGGTCCAGGCCCCCTTAAGCCCCCTGCCTTACCCAGGGTTTCCCTGGCAACTGTTGCTTGCCCCCAAAGCGGAAGTGGGCGGGTCCAGGCCCCCTTAAGCCCCCTGCCATGCCCAGGGTTGCCCTGGCAACTGTTGCTGGCCCCAAAAGCGGAAGTGGGCGGGTCCTGGCGCCCTTAAGCCCCCTGCCTTGCCCAGGGTTGCCCTGGCAACTGTTGCTGGCCCCCAAAGCGGAAGTGGGCGGGTCTTGACTCCCTTAAGCCCCCTGCCATGCCCAATGTTGCCCTGGCAACTGTTGCTGGCCCCCAAAGCGGAAGTGGGCAAGTTCTGGCGCCCTTAAGCCCCCTGCCATGCCCAGGGTTGCCCTGGCAACTGTTGCTGGCCCCCAAAGCGGAAGTGGGCGGGTCCAGGCCCCCTTAAACCCCCTGCCATGCCCAGGGTTGCCCTGGCAACTGTTGCTGGCCCCCAAAACGGAAGTGGGCGGGTCCAGGCCCCCTTAAGCCCCCTGCCATGCCCAGGGTTGCCCTGGCAACTGTTGCTGGCCCCCAAAGCGGAAGTGGGCGGGTCCTGACTCCCTTAAGCCCCCTGCCATGCCCAATGTTGCCCTGGCAACTGTTGCTGGCCCCCAAAGCGGAAGTGGGCGGGTCCAGGCGCCCTTAAGCCCCCTGCCTTGCCCAGGGTTGCCCTGGCAACTGTTGCTGGCCCCCAAAGCGGAAGTGGGCGGGTCCTGGCGCACTTAAGCCCCCTGCCATGCCCAATGTTGCCCTGGCAACTGTTGCTGGCCCCCAAAGCGGAAGTGGGCGGGTCCAGGCGCCCTTAAGCCCCCTGCCTTGCCCAGGGTTGCCCTGGCAACTGTTGCTGGCCCCCAAAGCGGAAGTGGGCGGGTCCTGGCGGCCTTAAGCCCCCTGCCATGCCCAATGTTGCCATGGCAACTGTTGCTGGCCCCCAAAGCGGAAGTGGGCGGGTCCTGGCCCCCTTAAGCCCCCTGCCATGCCCAGCTTTGCCCTGGCAACTGTTGCTGGCCCCCAAAGCGGAAGTGGGCGGGTCCTGGCCCCCTTAAGCCCCCTGCCATGCCCAGGGTTGCCCTGGCAACTGTTTCTGGCCCCCAAAGCGGAAGTGGGCGGGTCCTGGCGCCCTTAAGCCCCCTGCCATGCCCAATGTTGCCATGGCAACTGTTGCTGGCCCCCAAAGCGGAAGTGGGCGGGTCGAGGCCCCCTTAAGCCCCCTGCCTTGCCCAGGGTTGCCCTGGCAACTGTTGCTTGCCCCCAAAGCGGAAGTGGGCGGGTCCAGGCCCCCTTAAGCCCCCTGCCATGCCCAGGGTTGCCCTGGCAACTGTTTCTGGCCCCCAAAGCGGAAGTGGGCGGGTCCTGGCGCCCTTAAGCCCCCTGCCTTGCCCAGGGATGCCCTGGCAACTGTTGCTGGCCCCCAAAGCGGAAGTGGGCGGTTCCTGACTCCCTTAATCCCACTGCCATGCCTAATGTTGCCCTGGCAACTGTTGCTGGCCCCCAAAGCGGAAGTGGGCGGGTTCTGGCGCCCTTAAGCCCCCTGCCATGCCCAGGGTTGCCCTGGACACTGTTGCTGGTCCCCAAAGCGGAAGTGGGCGGGTTCTGACTCCCTTAAGCCCCCTGCCTTGCCCAGGGTTGCCCTGGCAACTTTTGCTGGCCTCCGAAGCGGAAGTGGGCGGGTCCTGACTCCCTTAAGCCCCCTGCCATGCCCAATGTTGCCCTGGCAACTGTTGCTGGCCCCCAAAGCGGAAGTGGGCGGGTCAAGGCGCCCTTAAGCTCCCTGCCATGTCCAGGGTTGCCCTGGCAACTGTTGCTGGCCCCCAAAGCGGAAGTGGGCGGGTCCAGGCCCCCTTAAGCCCCCTGCCTTGCCCAGGGTTGTCCTGGCAACTGTTGCTGGTCCCCAAAGCGGAAGTGGGCGGGTCCTGACTCCCTTAGGCCCCCTGCCTTGCCCAGGGTTGCCCTGGCAACTTTTGCTGGCCTCCAAAGCGGAAGTGGGCGGGTCCTGACTCCCTTAAGCCCCCTGCCATGCCCAATGTTGCCCTGGCAACTGTTGCTGGCCCCCAATGCGGAAGTGGGCGGGTCCTGGCGCCCTTAAGCCCCCTGCCATGCCCAGGGTTGCCCTGGCAACTGTTGCTGGCCCCCAAAGCGGAAGTGGGCGGGTCCAGGCCCCCTTAAGCCCCCTGCCATGCCCAGGGTTGCCCTGGCAACTGTTGCTGGTCCCCAAAGCGGAAGTGGGCGGGTCCTGACTCCCTTAAGCCCCCTGCCTTGCCCAGGGTTGCCCTGGCAACTGTTGCTGGCCCCCAAAGCGGAAGTGGGCGGGTCCAGGCCCCCTTAAGCCCTCTGCCATGCCCAGGGTTGCCCTGGCAACTGTTGCTAGCCCCCAAAGCGGAAGTGGGCGGGTCCTGACTCCCTTAAGCCCCCTGCCATGCCCAATGTTGCCCTGGCAACTGTTGCTGGCCCCCAAAGCGGAAGTGGGCGGGTTCTGGCGCCCTTAAGCCCCCTGCCATGCCCAGGGTTGCCCTGGCAACTGTTGCTGGCCCCCAAAGCGGAAGTGGGCGGGTCCAGGCCCCCTTAAGCCCCCTGCCTTGCCCAGGGTTGCCCTGGCAACTGTAGCTGGCCCCCAAAACGGAAGTGGGCGAGTCCTGGCGCCCTTAAGCCCCCTGCCTTGCCCAGGGTTGCCCTGGCAACTGTTGCTGGCCCCCAAAGCGGAAGTGGGCGGGTCCAGGCGCCCTTAAGCCCCCTGCCTTGCCCAGGGATGCCCTGGCAACTGTAGCTGGCCCCCAAAGCGGAAGTGGGCGGGTTCTGGCGCCCTTAAGCCCCTGCCATGCCCAGGGTTGCCCTGGCAACTGTTGCTGGCCCCCAAAGCAGAAGTGGGCGGGTCCAGGCCCCCTTAAGCCCCCTGCCATGCCCAGGGTTGCCCTGGCAACTGTTGCTAGCCCCCAAAGCGGAAGTGGGCGGGTCCTTACTCCCTTAAGCCCCCTGCCATGCCCAATGTTGCCCTGGCAACTGTTGCTGGCCCCCAAAGCGGAAGTGGGCGGGTCCAGGCGCCCTTAAGCCCCCTGCCTTGCCCAGGGTTGCCCTGGCAACTGTTGCTGGCCCCCAAAGCGGAAGTGGGCGGGTCCTGGCGCCCTTAAGCCCCCTGCCATGCCCAATGTTGCCCTGGCAACTGTTGCTGGCCCCCAAAGCGGAAGTGGGCGGGTCCTGGCCCCCTTAAGCTTCCTGCCATGCCCAGCTTTGCACTGGCAACTGTTGCTGGCCCCCAAAGCGGAAGTGGGCGGGTCCAGGCCCCCTTAAGCCCCCTGCCTTACCCAGGGTTTCCCTGGCAACTGTTGCTTGCCCCCAAAGCGGAAGTGGGCGGGTCCAGGCCCCCTTAAGCCCCCTGCCATGCTCAGGGTTGCCCTGGCAACTGTTGCTGGCCCCAAAAGCGGAAGTGGGCGGGTCCTGGCGCCCTTAAGCCCCCTGCCTTGCCCAGGGTTGCCCTGGCAACTGTTGCTGGCCCCCAAAGCGGAAGTGGGCGGGTCTTGACTCCCTTAAGCCCCCTGCCATGCCCAATGTTGCCCTGGCAACTGTTGCTGGCCCCCAAAGCGGAAGTGGGCGGGTTCTGGCGCCCTTAAGCCCCCTGCCATGCCCAGG
The DNA here is from genome assembly GCF_055691185.1 of Crinia signifera. Classification (NCBI taxonomy): domain Eukaryota; kingdom Metazoa; phylum Chordata; class Amphibia; order Anura; family Myobatrachidae; genus Crinia; species Crinia signifera. The sequence goes on from NW_028142449.1 coordinate 37,779, forward strand.
GTTGCCCTGGCAACTGTTGCTGGCCCCCAAAGCGGAAGTGGGCGGGTCCAGGCCCCCTTAAACCCCCTGCCATGCCCAGGGTTGCCCTGGCAACTGTTGCTGGCCCCCAAAGCGGAAGTGGGCGGGTCCAGGCCCCCTTAAGCCCCCTGCCATGCCCAGGGTTGCCCTGGCAACTGTTGCTGGCCCCCAAAGCGGACGTGGGCGGGTCCAGGCCCCCTTAAGCCCCCTGCCATGCCCAGGGTTGCCCTGGCAACTGTTGCTAGCCCCCAAAGCGGAAGTGGGCGGGTCCTGACTCCCTTAAGCCCCCTGCCATGCCCAATGTTGCCCTGGCAACTGTTGCTGGCCCCCAAAGCGGAAGTGGGCGGGTTCTGGCGCCCTTAAGCCCCCTGCCATGCCCAGGGTTGCCCTGGCAACTGTTGCTGGCCCCCAAAGCGGAAGTGGGCGGGTCCAGGCCCCCTTAAACCCCCTGCCATGCCCAGGGTTGCCCTGGCAACTGTTGCTGGCCCCCAAAGCGGAAGTGGGCGGGTCCAGGCCCCCTTAAGCCCCCTGCCATGCCCAGGGTTGCCCTGGCAACTGTTGCTGGCCCCCAAAGCGGAAGGGGGCGGGTCCAGGCCCCCTTAAGCCCCCTGCCATGCCCAGGGTTGCCCTGGCAACTGTTGCTAGCCCCCAAAGCGGAAGTGGGCGGGTCCTGACTCCCTTAAGCCCCCTGCCATGCCCAATGTTGCCCTGGCAACTGTTGCTGGCCCCCAAAGCGGAAGTGGGCGGGTCCAGGCGCCCTTAAGCCCCCTGCCTTGCCCAGGGTTGCCCTGGCAACTGTTGCTGGCCCCCAAAGCGGAAGTGGGCGGGTCCTGACTCCCTTAAGCCCCCTGCCATGCCCAATGTTGCCCTGGCAACTGTTGCTGGCCCCCAAAGCGGAAGTGGGCGGGTCCAGGCGCCCTTAAGCCCCCTGCCTTGCCCAGGGTTGCCCCGGCAACTGTTGCTGGCCCCCAAAGCGGAAGTGGGCGGGTCCTGGCGCACTTAAGCCCCCTGCCATGCCCAATGTTGCCCTGGCAACTGTTGCTGGCCCCCAAAGCGGAAGTGGGCGGGTCCTGGCCCCCTTAAGCCCCCTGCCATGCCCAGCTTTGCCCTGGCAACTGTTGCTGGCCCCCAAAGCGGAAGTGGGCGGGTCCAGGCCACCTTAAGCCCCCTGCCTTGCCCAGGGTTGCCCTGGCAACTGTTGCTTGCCCCCAAAGTGGAAGTGGGCGGGTCCAGGCCCCCTGCCATGCCCAGGGTTGCCCTGGCAACTGTTGCTGGCCCCAAAAGCGGAATTGGGCACGTCCTGGCGCCCTTAAGCCCCCTGCCTTGCCCAGGGTTGCCCTGGCAACTGTTGCTGGCCCCAAAGCGGAAGTGGGCGGGTCCTGACTCCCTTAAGCCCCCTGCCATGCCCAATGTTGCCCTGGCAACTGTTGCTGGCCCCCAAAGCGGAAGTGGGCGGGTTCTGGCGCCCTTAAGCCCCCTGCCATGCCCAGGGTTGCCCTGGCAACTGTTGCTGGCCCCCAAAGCGGAAGTGGGCGGGTCCAGGCCCCCTTAAGCCCACTGCCATGCCCAGGGTTGCCCTGGCAACTGTTGCTGGCCCCCAAAGCGGAAGTGGGCGGGTCCAGGCCCCCTTAAGCCCCCTGTCATGCCCAGGGTTGCCCTGGCAACTGTTGCTCGCCCCCAAAGCGGAAGTGGGCGGGTCCAGGCCCCCTTAAGCCCCCTGCCATGCCCAGGGTTGCCCTGGCAACTGTTGCTGGAGTCCCAAAGCGGAAGTGGGCGGGTCCAGGCCCCCTTAAGCCTCCTGCCATGCCCAGGGTTGCCCTGGCAACTGTTGCTGGCCCCCAAAGCGGAAGTGGGCGGGTCCAGGCGCCCTTAAGCCCCCTGCCTTGCCCAGGGTTGCCCTGGCAACTGTTGCTGGCCCCCAAAGCGGAAGTGGGCGTGTCCTGGCGCCCTTAAGCCCCCTGCCATGCCCAATGTTGCCATGTCAACTGTTGCTGGCCCCCAAAGCGGAAGTGGGCGGGTCCTGGCCCCCTTAAGCCCCCTGCCATGCCCAGCTTTGCCCTGGCAACTGTTGCTGGCCCCCAAAGCGGAAGTGGGCGGGTCCAGGCCCCCTTAAGCCCCCTGCCATGCTCAGGGTTGCCCTGGCAACTGTTGCTAGCCCCCAAAGCGGAAGTGGGCGGGTCCTGACTCCTTTAAGCCCCCTGCCATGCCCAGGGTTGCCCTGGCAACTGTTGCTGGCCCCCAAAGCGGAAGTGGGCGGGTCCTGGCACCCTTAAGCCCCCTGCCATGCCCAATGTTGCCCTGGCAACTGTTGCTGGCCCTCAAAGCGGAAGTGGGCGGGACCTGGCCCCCTGAAGCCCCCTGCCATGCCCAGGTTTGCCCTGGCAACTGTTGCTGGCCCCCAAAGCAGAAGTGGGCGGGTCCAGGCCCCCTTAAGCCCCCTGCCATGCCCAAGATTGCCCTGGCAACTGTTGCTGGCCCCCAAAGCGGAAGTGGGCGGGTCCAGGCGCCCTTAAGCCCCCTGCCTTGCCCAGGGATGCCCTTGCAACTGTTGCTGGCCCCAAAAGCGGAAGTGGGCGGTTCCTGACTCCCTTAAGCCCCCTGCCATGCCCAATGTTGCCCTGGCAACTGTTGCTGGCCCCCAAAGCGGAAGTGGGCGGGTCCTGGCCCCCTTAAGCCCCCTGCCATGCCCAGCTTTGCCCTGGCAACTGTTGCTGGCCCCCAAAGCGGAAGTGGGCGGGTCCAGGCCACCTTAAGCCCCCTGCCTTGCCCAGGGTTGCCCTGGCAACTGTTGCTTGCCCCCAAAGTGGAAGTGGGCGGGTCCAGGCCCCCTGCCATGCCCAGGGTTGCCCTGGCAACTGTTGCTGGCCCCAAAAGCGGAATTGGGCACGTCCTGGCGCCCTTAAGCCCCCTGCCTTGCCCAGGGTTGCCCTGGCAACTGTTGCTGGCCCCAAAGCGGAAGTGGGCGGGTCCTGACTCCCTTAAGCCCCCTGCCATGCCCAATGTTGCCCTGGCAACTGTTGCTGGCCCCCAAAGCGGAAGTGGGCGGGTTCTGGCGCCCTTAAGCCCCCTGCCATGCCCAGGGTTGCCCTGGCAACTGTTGCTGGCCCCCAAAGCGGAAGTGGGCGGGTCCAGGCCCCCTTAAGCCCACTGCCATGCCCAGGGTTGCCCTGGCAACTGTTGCTGGCCCCCAAAGCGGAAGTGGGCGGGTCCAGGCCCCCTTAAGCCCCCTGTCATGCCCAGGGTTGCCCTGGCAACTGTTGCTCGCCCCCAAAGCGGAAGTGGGCGGGTCCAGGCCCCCTTAAGCCCCTGCCATGCCCAGGGTTGCCCTGGCAACTGTTGCTGGCCCCCAAAGCGGAAGTGGGCGGGTCCAGGCCCCCTTAAGCCTCCTGCCATGCCCAGGGTTGCCCTGGCAACTGTTGCTGGCCCCCAAAGCGGAAGTGGGCGGGTCCGGGCGCTCTTAAGCCCCCTGCCATGCCCAATGTTGCCCTGGCAACTGTTGCTGGCCCCCAAAGCGGAAGTGGGCGGGTCCAGGCCCCCTTAAGCCCCCTGCCATGCCCAGCTTTGCCCTGGCAACTGTTGCTGGCCCCCAAAGCGGAAGTGGGCGGGTCCAGGCCCCCTTAAGCCCCCTGCCATGCTCAGGGTTGCCCTGGCAACTGTTGCTAGCCCCCAAAGCGGAAGTGGGCGGGTCCTGACTCCTTTAAGCCCCCTGCCATGCCCAGGGTTGCCCTGGCAACTGTTGCTGGCCCCCAAAGCGGAAGTGGGCGGGTCCTGGCACCCTTAAGCCCCCTGCCATGCCCAATGTTGCCCTGGCAACTGTTGCTGGCCCTCAAAGCGGAAGTGGGCGGGACCTGCCCCCCTGAAGCCCCCTGCCATGCCCAGGTTTGCCCTGGCAACTGTTGCTGGCCCCCAAAGCAGAAGTGGGCGGGTCCAGGCCCCCTTAAGCCCCCTGCCATGCCAAGATTGCCCTGGCAACTGTTGCTGGCCCCCAAAGCGGAAGTGGGCGGGTCCAGGCGCCCTTAAGCCCCCTGCCTTGCCCAGGGATGCCCTTGCAACTGTTGCTGGCCCCAAAAGCGGAAGTGGGCGGTTCCTGACTCCCTTAATCCCACTGCCATGCCTAATGTTGCCCTGGCAACTGTTGCTGGCCCCCAAAGCGGAAGTGGGCGGGTTCTGGCGCCCTTAAGCCCCCTGCCATGCCCAGAGTTGCCCTGGCAACTGTTGCTGGCCCCCAAAGCGGAAGTGGGCGGGTTCAGGCCCCCTTAAGCCCCCTGCCATGCCCAGGGTTGCCCTGGCAACTGTTGCTGGCCCCCAAAGCGGAAGTGGGCGGGTCCAGGCCCCTTAAGCCCCCTGTCATGCCCAGGGTTGCCCTGGCAACTGTTGCTGGCCCCCAAAGCGGAAGTGGGCGGGTCCAGGCCCCCTTAAGCCCCCTGTCATGCCCAGGGTTGCCCTGGCAACTGTTGCTGGCCCCCAAAGCGGAAGTGGGCGGGTCCAGGCCCCCTTAAGCCCCCTGCCATGCCCAGGGTTGCCCTGGCAACTGTTGCTGGCCCCCAAAGCGGAAGTGGGCGGGTCTTGACTCCCTTAAGCCCCCTGCCATGCCCAATGTTGCCCTGGCAACTGTTGCTGGCCCCCAAAGCGGAAGTGGGCGGGTTCTGGCGCCCTTAAGCCCCCTGCCATGCCCAGGGTTGCCCTGGCAACTGTTGCTGGCCCCCAAAGCGGAAGTGGGCGGGTCCAGGCCCCCTTAAACCCCCTGCCATGCCCAGGGTTGCCCTGGCAACTGTTGCTGGCCCCCAAAGCGGAAGTGGGCGGGTCCAGGCCCCCTTAAGCCCCCTGCCATGCCCAGGGTTGCCCTGGCAACTGTTGCTGGCCCCCAAAGCGGAAGTGGGCGGGTCCAGGCCCCCTTAAGCCCCCTGCCATGCCCAGGGTTGCCCTGGCAACTGTTGCTAGCCCCCAAAGCGGAAGTGGGCGGGTCCTGACTCCCTTAAGCCCCCTGCCATGCCCAATGTTGCCCTGGCAACTGTTGCTGGCCCCCAAAGCGGAAGTGGGCGGGTTCTGGCGCCCTTAAGCCCCCTGCCATGCCCAGGGTTGCCCTGGCAACTGTTGCTGGCCCCAAAGCGGAAGTGGGCGGGTCCAGGCCCCTTAAGCCCCCTGTCATGCCCAGGGTTGCCCTGGCAACTGTTGCTGGCCCCCAAAGCGGAAGTGGGCGGGTCCAGGCCCCCTTAAGCCCCCTGCCATGCCCAGGGTTGCCCTGGCAACTGTTGCTGGCCCCCAAAGCGGAAGTGGGCGGGTCCAGGCCCCCTTAAGCCCCCTGCCATGCCCAGGGTTGCCCTGGCAACTGTTGCTAGCCCCCAAAGCGGAAGTGGGCGGGTCCTGACTCCCTTAAGCCCCCTGCCATGCCCAATGTTGCCCTGGCAACTGTTGCTGGCCCCCAAAGCGGAAGTGGGCGGGTCCAGGCCACCTTAAGCCCCCTGCCTTGCCCAGGGTTGCCCTGGCAACTGTTGCTTGCCCCCAAAGTGGAAGTGGGCGGGTCCAGGCCCCCTGCCATGCCCAGGGTTGCCCTGGCAACTGTTGCTGGCCCCAAAAGCGGAATTGGGCACGTCCTGGCGCCCTTAAGCCCCCTGCCTTGCCCAGGGTTGCCCTGGCAACTGTTGCTGGCCCCAAAGCGGAAGTGGGCGGGTCCTGACTCCCTTAAGCCCCCTGCCATGCCCAATGTTGCCCTGGCAACTGTTGCTGGCCCCCAAAGCGGAAGTGGGCGGGTTCTGGCGCCCTTAAGCCCCCTGCCATGCCCAGGGTTGCCCTGGCAACTGTTGCTGGCCCCCAAAGCGGAAGTGGGCGGGTCCAGGCCCCCTTAAGCCCACTGCCATGCCCAGGGTTGCCCTGGCAACTGTTTCTGGCCCCCAAAGCGGAAGTGGGCGGGTCCAGGCCCCCTTAAGCCCCCTGTCATGCCCAGGGTTGCCCTGGCAACTGTTGCTCGCCCCCAAAGCGGAAGTGGGCGGGTCCAGGCCCCCTTAAGCCCCCTGCCATGCCCAGGGTTGCCCTGGCAACTGTTGCTGGCCCCCAAAGCGGAAGTGGGCGGGTCCAGGCCCCCTTAAGCCTCCTGCCATGCCCAGGGTTGCCCTGGCAACTGTTGCTGGCCCCCAAAGCGGAAGTGGGCGGGTCCGGGCGCTCTTAAGCCCCCTGCCATGCCCAATGTTGCCCTGGCAACTGTTGCTGGCCCCCAAAGCGGAAGTGGGCGGGTCCAGGCGCCCTTAAGCCCCCTGCCTTGCCCAGGGTTGCCCTGGCAACTGTTGCTGGCCCCCAAAGCGGAAGTGGGCGGGTCCTGGCGCCCTTAAGCCCCCTGCCATGCCCAATGTTGCCATGGCAACTGTTGCTGGCCCCCAAAGCGGAAGTGGGCGGGTCCTGGCCCCCTTAAGCCCCCTGCCATGCCCAGCTTTGCCCTGGCAACTGTTGCTGGCCCCCAAAGCGGAAGTGGGCGGGTCCAGGCCCCCTTAAGCCCCCTGCCATGCTCAGGGTTGCCCTGGCAACTGTTGCTAGCCCCCAAAGCGGAAGTGGGCGGGTCCTGACTCCTTTAAGCCCCCTGCCATGCCCAGGGTTGCCCTGGCAACTGTTGCTGGCCCCCAAAGCGGAAGTGGGCGGGTCCTGGCACCCTTAAGCCCCCTGCCATGCCCAATGTTGCCCTGGCAACTGTTGCTGGCCCTCAAAGCGGAAGTGGGCGGGACCTGGCCCCCTGAAGCCCCCTGCCATGCCCAGGTTTGCCCTGGCAACTGTTGCTGGCCCCCAAAGCAGAAGTGGGCGGGTCCAGGCCCCCTTAAGCCCCCTGCCATGCCCAAGGTTGCCCTGGCAACTGTTGCTGGCCCCCAAAGCGGAAGTGGGCGGGTCCAGGCGCCCTTAAGCCCCCTGCCTTGCCCAGGGATGCCCTGGCAACTGTTGCTGGCCCCAAAAGCGGAAGTGGGCGGTTCCTGACTCCCTTAATCCCACTGCCATGCCTAATGTTGCCCTGGCAACTGTTGCTGGCCCCCAAAGCGGAAGTGGGCGGGTTCTGGCGCCCTTAAGCCCCCTGCCATGCCCAGGGTTGCCCTGGCAACTGTTGCTGGCCCCCAAAGCGGAAGTGGGCGGGTTCAGGCCCCCTTAAGCCCCCTGCCATGCCCAGGGTTGCCCTGGCAACTGTTGCTGGCCCCCAAAGCGGAAGTGGGCGGGTCCAGGCCCCTTAAGCCCCCTGTCATGCCCAGGGTTGCCCTGGCAACTGTTGCTGGCCCCCAAAGCGGAAGTGGGCGGGTCCAGGCCCCCTTAAGCCCCCTGTCATGCCCAGGGTTGCCCTGGCAACTGTTGCTGGCCCCCAAAGCGGAAGTGGGCGGGTCCAGGCCCCCTTAAGCCCCCTGCCATGCCCAGGGTTGCCCTGGCAACTGTTGCTGGCCCCCAAAGCGGAAGTGGGCGGGTCCAGGCCCCCTTAAGCCCCCTGCCATGCCCAGGGTTGCCCTGTCAACTGTTGCTGGCCCCCAAAGCGGAAGTGGGCGGGTCCAGGCGCCCTTACTCCCCCTGCCTTGCCCAGGGTTGCCCTGGCAACTGTTGCTGGCCCCCAAAGCGGAAGTGGGCGGGTCCTGGCGCCCTTAAGCCCCCTGCCATGCCCAGATTTGCCCTGGCAACTGTTGCTGGCCCCCAAAGCGGAAGTGGGCGGGTCCATGCCCCCTTAAGCCTCCTGCCATGCCCAGGGTTGCCTTGGCAACTGTTGCTGGCCCCCAAAGCGGAAGTGGGCGGGTCCAGGACCCCTTAAGCCCCCTGTCATGCCCAGGGTTGCCATGGCAACTGTTGCTGGCCCCCAAAGCGGAAGTGGGCGGGTCCAGGCCCCCTTAAGCCTCCTGCCATGCCCAGGGTTGCCCTGGCAACTGTTGCTGGCCCCCAAAGCGGAAGTGGGCGGGTCCGGGCGCTCTTAAGCCCCCTGCCATGCCCAATGTTGCCCTGGCAACTGTTGCTGGCCCCCAAAGCGGAAGTGGGCGGGTCCAGGCGCCCTTAAGCCCCCTGCCTTGCCCAGGGTTGCCCTGGCAACTGTTGCTGGCCCCCAAAGCGGAAGTGGGCGGGTCCTGGCGCCCTTAAGCCCCCTGCCATGCCCAATGTTGCCATGGCAACTGTTGCTGGCCCCCAAAGCGGAAGTGGGCGGGTCCTGGCCCCCTTAAGCCCCCTGCCATGCCCAGCTTTGCCCTGGCAACTGTTGCTGGCCCCCAAAGCGGAAGTGGGCGGGTCCAGGCCCCCTTAAGCCCCCTGCCATGCTCAGGGTTGCCCTGGCAACTGTTGCTAGCCCCCAAAGCGGAAGTGGGCGGGTCCTGACTCCTTTAAGCCCCCTGCCATGCCCAGGGTTGCCCTGGCAACTGTTGCTGGCCCCCAAAGCGGAAGTGGGCGGGTCCTGGCACCCTTAAGCCCCCTGCCATGCCCAATGTTGCCCTGGCAACTGTTGCTGGCCCTCAAAGCGGAAGTGGGCGGGACCTGGCCCCCTGAAGCCCCCTGCCATGCCCAGGTTTGCCCTGGCAACTGTTGCTGGCCCCCAAAGCAGAAGTGGGCGGGTCCAGGCCCCCTTAAGCCCCCTGCCATGCCCAAGGTTGCCCTGGCAACTGTTGCTGGCCCCCAAAGCGGAAGTGGGCGGGTCCAGGCGCCCTTAAGCCCCCTGCCTTGCCCAGGGATGCCCTGGCAACTGTTGCTGGCCCCAAAAGCGGAAGTGGGCGGTTCCTGACTCCCTTAATCCCACTGCCATGCCTAATGTTGCCCTGGCAACTGTTGCTGGCCCCCAAAGCGGAAGTGGGCGGGTTCTGGCGCCCTTAAGCCCCCTGCCATGCCCAGGGTTGCCCTGGCAACTGTTGCTGGCCCCCAAAGCGGAAGTGGGCGGGTTCAGGCCCCCTTAAGCCCCCTGCCATGCCCAGGGTTGCCCTGGCAACTGTTGCTGGCCCCCAAAGCGGAAGTGGGCGGGTCCAGGCCCCTTAAGCCCCCTGTCATGCCCAGGGTTGCCCTGGCAACTGTTGCTGGCCCCCAAAGCGGAAGTGGGCGGGTCCAGGCCCCCTTAAGCCCCCTGTCATGCCCAGGGTTGCCCTGGCAACTGTTGCTGGCCCCCAAAGCGGAAGTGGGCGGGTCCAGGCCCCCTTAAGCCCCCTGCCATGCCCAGGGTTGCCCTGGCAACTGTTGCTGGCCCCCAAAGCGGAAGTGGGCGGGTCCAGGCCCCCTTAAGCCCCCTGCCATGCCCAGGGTTGCCCTGTCAACTGTTGCTGGCCCCCAAAGCGGAAGTGGGCGGGTCCAGGCGCCCTTACTCCCCCCTGCCTTGCCCAGGGTTGCCCTGGCAACTGTTGCTGGCCCCCAAAGCGGAAGTGGGCGGGTCCTGGCGCCCTTAAGCCCCCTGCCATGCCCAGATTTGCCCTGGCAACTGTTGCTGGCCCCCAAAGCGGAAGTGGGCGGGTCCATGCCCCCTTAAGCCTCCTGCCATGCCCAGGGTTGCCTTGGCAACTGTTGCTGGCCCCCAAAGCGGAAGTGGGCGGGTCCAGGACCCCTTAAGCCCCCTGTCATGCCCAGGGTTGCCCTGGCAACTGTTGCTGGCCCCCAAAGCGGAAGTGGGCGGGTCCAGGCCCCCTTAAGCCCCCTGCCATGCCCATGGTTGCCCTGGCAACTGTTGCTGGCCCCCAAAGCGGAAGTGGGCGGGTCCAGGCCCCCTTAAGCCCCCTGCCATGCCCAGGGTTGCCCTGGCAACTGTTGCTAGCCCCCAAAGCGGAAGTGGGCGGGTCCTGACTCCCTTAAGCCCCCTGCCATGCCCAGGGTTGCCCTGGCAACTGTTGCTGGCCCCCAAAGCGGAAGTGGGCGGGTCCAGGCGCCCTTAAGCCCCCTGCCTTGCCCAGGGTTGCCCTGGCAACTGTTGCTGGCCCCCAAAGCGGAAGTGGGCGGGTCCTGGTGCCCTTAAGCCTCCTGCCATGCCCAATGTTGCCATGGCAACTGTTGCTGGCCCCCAAAGCGGAAGTGGGCTGGTCATGGCCCCCTTAAGCCCCCTGCCATGCCCAGCTTTGCCCTGGCAACTGTTGCTGGCCCCCAAAGCGGAAGTGGGCGGGTCCAGGCCCCCTTAAGCCCCCTGCCTTGCCCAGGGTTGCCCTGGCAACTGTTGCTTGCCCCCAAAGTGGAAGTGGGCGGGTCCAGGCCCCCTGCCATGCCCAGGGTTGCCCTGGCAACTGTTGCTGGCCCCCAAAGCGGAAGTGGGCGCGTCCTGGCGCCCTTAAGCCCCCTGCCTTGCCCAGGGTTGACTTGGCAACTGTTGCTGGCCCCCAAAGCGGAAGTGGGCGGGTCCTGACTCCCTTAAGCCCCCTGCCATGCCCAATGTTGCCCTGGCAACTGTTGCTGACCCCCAAAGCGGAAGTGGGCGGGTTCTGGTGCCCTTAAGCCCCCTGCCATGCCCAGGGTTGCCCTGGCAACTGTTGCTGGCCCCCAAAGCGGAAGTGGGCGGGTCCAGGCGCCCTTAAGCCCCCTGCCATGCCCAATGTTGCCATGGCAACTGTTGCTGGCCCCCAAAGCGGAAGTGGGCAGGTCCTGGCCCCCTTAAGCCCCCTGCCATGCCCAGCTTTGCCCTGGCAACTGTTGCTGGCCCCCAAAGCGGAAGTGGGCGGGTCCAGGCCCCCTTAAGCCCCCTGCCTTGCCCAGGGTTGCCCTGGCAACTGTTGCTTGCCCCCAAAGCGGAAGTGGGCGGGTCCAGGCCCCCTTAAGCCCCCTGCCATGCCCAGGGTTGCCCTGGCAACTGTTGCTGGCCCCCAAAGCGGAAGTGGGCGGGTCCTGGCGCCCTTAAGCCCCCTGCCTTGCCCAGGGTTGCCCTGGCAACTGTTGCTGGCCCCCAAAGCGGAAGTGGGCGGGTCCTGGCGCCCTTAAGCCCCCTGCCATGCCCAATGTTGCCCTGGCAACTGTTGCTGGCCCCCAAAGCGGAAGTGGGCGGGTCCTGGCCCCCTTAAGCCCCCTGCCATGCCCAGCTTTGCCCTGGCAACTGTTGCTGGCCCCCAAAGCGGAAGTGGGCGGGTCCAGGCCACCTTAAGCCCCCTGCCTTGCCCAGGGTTGCCCTGGCAACTGTTGCTTGCCCCCAAAGTGGAAGTGGGCGGGTCCAGGCCCCCTGCCATGCCCAGGGTTGCCCTGGCAACTGTTGCTGGCCCCAAAAGCGGAATTGGGCACGTCCTGGCGCCCTTAAGCCCCCTGCCTTGCCCAGGGTTGCCCTGGCAACTGTTGCTGGCCCCAAAGCGGAAGTGGGCGGGTCCTGACTCCCTTAAGCCCCCTGCCATGCCCAATGTTGCCCTGGCAACTGTTGCTGGCCCCCAAAGCGGAAGTGGGCGGGTTCTGGCGCCCTTAAGCCCCCTGCCATGCCCAGGGTTGCCCTGGCAACTGTTGCTGGCCCCCAAAGCGGAAGTGGGCGGGTCCAGGCCCCCTTAAGCCCACTGCCATGCCCAGGGTTGCCCTGGCAACTGTTGCTGGCCCCCAAAGCGGAAGTGGGCGGGTCCAGGCCCCCTTAAGCCCCCTGTCATGCCCAGGGTTGCCCTGGCAACTGTTGCTCGCCCCCAAAGCGGAAGTGGGCGGGTCCAGGCCCCCTTAAGCCCCCTGCCATGCCCAGGGTTGCCCTGGCAACTGTTGCTGGCCCCCAAAGCGGAAGTGGGCGGGTCCAGGCCCCCTTAAGCCTCCTGCCATGCCCAGGGTTGCCCTGGCAACTGTTGCTGGCCCCCAAAGCGGAAGTGGGCGGGTCCGGGCGCTCTTAAGCCCCCTGCCATGCCCAATGTTGCCCTGGCAACTGTTGCTGGCCCCCAAAGCGGAAGTGGGCGGGTCCAGGCCCCCTTAAGCCCCCTGCCATGCCCAGGGTTGCCCTGGCAACTGTTGCTGGCCCCCAAAGCGGAAGTGGGCGGGTCCAGGCGCCCTTAAGCCCCCTGCCTTGCCCAGGGTTGCCCTGGCAACTGTTGCTGGCCCCCAAAGCGGAAGTGGGCGGGTCCTGGCGCCCTTAAGCCCCCTGCCATGCCCAATGTTGCCATGGCAACTATTGCTGGCCCCCAAAGCGGAAGTGGGCGGGTCCTGGCCCCCTTAAGCCCCCTGCCATGCCCAGCTTTGCCCTGGCAACTGTTGCTGGCCCCCAAAGCGGAAGTGGGCGGGTCCAGGCCCCCTTAAGCCCCCTGCCATGCTCAGGGTTGCCCTGGCAACTGTTGCTAGCCCCCAAAGCGGAAGTGGGCGGGTCCTGACTCCTTTAAGCCCCCTGCCATGCCCAGGGTTGCCCTGGCAACTGTTGCTGGCCCCCAAAGCGGAAGTGGGCGGGTCCTGGCACCCTTAAGCCCCCTGCCATGCCCAATGTTGCCCTGGCAACTGTTGCTGGCCCTCAAAGCGGAAGTGGGCGGGACCTGGCCCCCTGAAGCCCCCTGCCATGCCCAGGTTTGCCCTGGCAACTGTTGCTGGCCCCCAAAGCAGAAGTGGGCGGGTCCAGGCCCCCTTAAGCCCCCTGCCATGCCCAAGGTTGCCCTGGCAACTGTTGCTGGCCCCCAAAGCGGAAGTGGGCGGGTCCAGGCGCCATTAAGCCCCCTGCCTTGCCCAGGGATGCCCTGGCAACTGTTGCTGGCCCCAAAAGCGGAAGTGGGCGGTTCCTGACTCCCTTAATCCCACTGCCATGCCTAATGTTGCCCTGGCAACTGTTGCTGGCCCCCAAAGCGGAAGTGGGCGGGTTCTGGCGCCCTTAAGCCCCCTGCCATGCCCAGGGTTGCCCTGGCAACTGTTGCTGGCCCCCAAAGCGGAAGTGGGCGGGTTCAGGCCCCCTTAAGCCCCCTGCCATGCCCAGGGTTGCCCTGGCAACTGTTGCTGGCCCCCAAAGCGGAAGTGGGCGGGTCCAGGCCCCTTAAGCCCCCTGTCATGCCCAGGGTTGCCCTGGCAACTGTTGCTGGCCCCCAAAGCGGAAGTGGGCGGGTCCAGGCCCCCTTAAGCCCCCTGTCATGCCCAGGGTTGCCCTGGCAACTGTTGCTGGCCCCCAAAGCGGAAGTGGGCGGGTCCAGGCCCCCTTAAGCCCCCTGCCATGCCCAGGGTTGCCCTGGCAACTGTTGCTGGCCCCCAAAGCGGAAGTGGGCGGGTCCAGGCCCCCTTAAGCCCCCTGCCATGCCCAGGGTTGCCCTGTCAACTGTTGCTGGCCCCCAAAGCGGAAGTGGGCGGGTCCAGGCGCCCTTACTCCCCCTGCCTTGCCCAGGGTTGCCCTGGCAACTGTTGCTGGCCCCCAAAGCGGAAGTGGGCGGGTCCAGGCCCCCTTAAGCCCCCTGCCATGCCTAGGGTTGCCCTGGCAACTGTTGCTGGCCCCCAAAGCGGAAGTGGGCGGGTCCAGGCCCCCTTAAGCCCCCTGCCATGCCCAGGGTTGCCCTGTCAACTGTTGCTGGCCCCCAAAGCGGAAGTGGGCGGGTCCAGGCGCCCTTACTCCCCCTGCCTTGCCCAGGGTTGCCCTGGCAACTGTTGCTGGCCCCCAAAGCGGAAGTGGGCGGGTCCTGGCGCCCTTAAGCCCCCTGCCATGCCCAGATTTGCCCTGGCAACTGTTGCTGGCCCCCAAAGCGGAAGTGGGCGGGTCCATGCCCCCTTAAGCCTCCTGCCATGCCCAGGGTTGCCTTGGCAACTGTTGCTGGCCCCCAAAGCGGAAGTGGGCGGGTCCAGGACCCCTTAAGCCCCCTGTCATGCCCAGGGTTGCCCTGGCAACTGTTGCTGGCCCCCAAAGCGGAAGTGGGCGGGTCCAGGCCCCCTTAAGCCCCCTGCCATGCCCATGGTTGCCCTGGCAACTGTTGCTGGCCCCCAAAGCGGAAGTGGGCGGGTCCAGGCCCCCTTAAGCCCCCTGCCATGCCCAGGGTTGCCCTGGCAACTGTTGCTAGCCCCCAAAGCGGAAGTGGGCGGGTCCTGACTCCCTTAAGCCCCCTGCCATGCCCAGGGTTGCCCTGGCAACTGCTGCTGGCCCCCAAAGCGGAAGTGGGCGGGTCCAGGCGCCCTTAAGCCCCCTGCCTTGCCCAGGGTTGCCCTGGCAACTGTTGCTGGCCCCCAAAGCGGAAGTGGGCGGGTCCTGGTGCCCTTAAGCCTCCTGCCATGCCCAATGTTGCCATGGCAACTGTTGCTGGCCCCCAAAGCGGAAGTGGGCTGGTCATGGCCCCCTTAAGCCCCCTGCCATGCCCAGCTTTGCCCTGGCAACTGTTGCTGGCCCCCAAAGCGGAAGTGGGCGGGTCCAGGCCCCCTTAAGCCCCCTGCCTTGCCCAGGGTTGCCCTGGCAACTTTTGCTTGCCCCCAAAGTGGAAGTGGGCGGGTCCAGGCCCCCTGCCATGCCCAGGGTTGCCCTGGCAACTGTTGCTGGCCCCCAAAGCGGAAGTGGGCGCGTCCTGGCGCCCTTAAGCCCCCTGCCTTGCCCAGGGTTGACTTGGCAACTGTTGCTGGCCCCCAAAGCGGAAGTGGGCGGGTCCTGACTCCCTTAAGCCCCCTGCCATGCCCAATGTTGCCCTGGCAACTGTTGCTGACCCCCAAAGCGGAAGTGGGCGGGTTCTGGTGCCCTTAAGCCCCCTGCCATGCCCAGGGTTGCCCTGGCAACTGTTGCTGGCCCCCAAAGCGGAAGTGGGCGGGTCCAGGCCCCCTTAAGCCCCCTGCCATGCTCAGGGTTGCCCTGGCAACTGTTGCTAGCCCCCAAAGCGGAAGTGGGCGGGTCCTGACTCCTTTAAGCCCCCTGCCATGCCCAGGGTTGCCCTGGCAACTGTTGCTGGCCCCCAAAGCGGAAGTGGGCGGGTCCTGGCAACCTTAAGCCCCCTGCCATGCCCAATGTTGCCTTGGCAACTGTTGCTGGCCCTCAAAGCGGAAGTGGGCGGGTCCTGGCCCCCTGAAGCCCCCTGCCATGCCCAGGTTTGCCCTGGCAACTGTTGCTGGCCCCCAAAGCGGAAGTGGGCGGGTCCAGGCCCCCTTAAGCCCCCTGCCATGCCCAAGGTTGCCCTGGCAACTGTTGCTGGCCCCCAAAGCGGAAGTGGGCGGGTCCAGGCGCCCTTAAGCCCCCTGCCTTGCCCAGGGTTGCCCTGGCAACTGTTGCTGGCCCCCAAAGCGGAA
This sequence comes from Crinia signifera, assembly GCF_055691185.1. Taxonomy (NCBI): domain Eukaryota; kingdom Metazoa; phylum Chordata; class Amphibia; order Anura; family Myobatrachidae; genus Crinia; species Crinia signifera. The sequence continues at coordinate 52,866 of NW_028142449.1, forward strand.
GTGGGCGGGTCCTGGCGCCCTTAAGCCCCCTGCCATGCCCAATGTTGCCATGGCAACTGTTGCTGGCCCCCAAAGCGGAAGTGGGCGGGTCCTGGCCCCCTTAAGCCCCCTGCCATGCCCAGCTTTGCCCTGGCAACTGTTGCTGGCCCCCAAAGCGGAAGTGGGCGGGTCGAGGCCCCCTTAAGCCCCCTGCCTTGCCCAGGGTTGCCCTGGCAACTGTTTCTGGCCCCCAAAGCGGAAGTGGGCGGGTCCTGGCGCCCTTAAGCCCCCTGCCTTGCCCAGGGTTGCCCTGGCAACTGTTGCTGGCCCCCAAAGCGGAAGTGGGCGGTTCCTGACTCCCTTAATCCCACTGCCATGCCTAATGTTGCCCTGGCAACTGTTGCTGGCCCCCAAAGCGGAAGTGGGCGGGTTCTGGCGCCCTTAAGCCCCCTGCCATGCCCAGGGTTTCCCTGGCAACTGTTGCTGGCCCCCAAAGCGGAAGTGGGCGGGTCCGGGCCCCCTTAAGCCCCCTGCCATGCCCAGGGTTGCCCTGGCAACTGTTGCTGGCCCCCAAAGCGAAAGTTGGCGGGTCCAGGCCCCTTAAGCCCCCTGTCATGCCCAGGGTTGCCCTGGCAACTGTTGCTGGCCCCCAAAGCGGAAGTGGGCGGGTCCAGGCCCCCTTAAGCCCCCTGTCATGCCCAGGGTTGCCCTGGCAACTGTTGCTAGCCCCCAAAGCGGAAGTGGGCGGTTCCAGGCCCCCTTAAGCCCCCTGCCATGCCCAGGGTTGCCCTGGCAACTGTTGCTGGCCCCCAAAGCAGAAGTGGGCGGGTCCAGGCCCCCTTAAGCCGCCTGCCATGCCCAGGGTTGCCCTGGCAACTGTTGCTAGCCCCCAAAGCGGAAGTGGGCGGGTCCTGACTCCCTAAAGCCCCCTGCCATGCCCAATGTTGCCCTGGCAACTGTTGCTGGCCCCCAAAGCGGAAGTGGGCGGGTCCAGGCGCCCTTACTCCCCTGCCTTGCCCAGGGTTGCCCTGGCAACTGTTGCTGGCCCCCAAAGTTGAAGTGGGCGGTTCCTGGCGCCCTTAAGCCCCCTGCCATGCCCAGATTTGCCCTGGCAACTGTTGCTGGCCCCCAAAGCAGAAGTGGGCGGGTCCAGGCCCCCTTAAGCTCCCTGCCTTGCCCAGGTTTGCCCTGGAAACTGTTGCTTGCCCCCAAAGCGGAAGTGGGCGGGTCCAGGCCCCCTTAAGCCCCCTGCCTTGCCCAGGATTGCCCTGGCAACTGTTGCTGGCCCCCAAAGCGGAAGTGGGCGGGTCCAGGCCCCCTTAAGCCCCCTGCCATGCCCAATGTTGCCCTGGCAACTGTTGCTGGGCCCCAAAGCGGAAGTGGGCGGGTTCTGGCGCCCTTAAGCCCCCTGCCATGCCCAGGGTTGCCCTGGCAACTGTTGCTGGCCCCCAAAGCGGAAGTGGGCGGGTCCAGGCGCCCTTAAGCCCCCTGCCATGCCCAATGTTGCCATGGCAACTGTTGCTGGCCCCCAAAGCGGAAGTGGGCAGGTCCTGGCCCCCTTAAGCCCCCTGCCATGCCCAGCTTTGCCCTGGCAACTGTTGCTGGCCCCCAAAGCGGAAGTGGGCGGGTCCAGGCCCCCTTAAGCCCCCTGCCTTGCCCAGGGTTGCCCTGGCAACTGTTGCTTGCCCCCAAAGCGGAAGTGGGCGGGTCCAGGCCCCCTTAAGCCCCCTGCCATGCCCAGGGTTGCCCTGGCAACTGTTGCTGGCCCCCAAAGCGGAAGTGGGCGGGTCCTGGCGCCCTTAAGCCCCCTGCCTTGCCCAGGGTTGCCCTGGCAACTGTTGCTGGCCCCCAAAGCGGAAGTGGGCGGGTCCTGGCGCCCTTAAGCCCCCTGCCATGCCCAATGTTGCCCTGGCAACTGTTGCTGGCCCCCAAAGCGGAAGTGGGCGGGTCCTGGCCCCCTTAAGCCCCCTGCCATGCCCAGCTTTGCCCTGGCAACTGTTGCTGGCCCCCAAAGCGGAAGTGGGCGGGTCCAGGCCACCTTAAGCCCCCTGCCTTGCCCAGGGTTGCCCTGGCAACTGTTGCTTGCCCCCAAAGTGGAAGTGGGCGGGTCCAGGCCCCCTGCCATGCCCAGGGTTGCCCTGGCAACTGTTGCTGGCCCCAAAAGCGGAATTGGGCACGTCCTGGCGCCCTTAAGCCCCCTGCCTTGCCCAGGGTTGCCCTGGCAACTGTTGCTGGCCCCAAAGCGGAAGTGGGCGGGTCCTGACTCCCTTAAGCCCCCTGCCATGCCCAATGTTGCCCTGGCAACTGTTGCTGGCCCCCAAAGCGGAAGTGGGCGGGTCCAGGCCCCCTTAAGCCCACTGCCATGCCCAGGGTTGCCCTGGCAACTGTTGCTGGCCCCCAAAGCGGAAGTGGGCGGGTCCAGGCCCCCTTAAGCCCCCTGTCATGCCCAGGGTTGCCCTGGCAACTGTTGCTCGCCCCCAAAGCGGAAGTGGGCGGGTCCAGGCCCCCTTAAGCCCCCTGCCATGCCCAGGGTTGCCCTGGCAACTGTTGCTGGCCCCCAAAGCGGAAGTGGGCGGGTCCAGGCCCCCTTAAGCCTCCTGCCATGCCCAGGGTTGCCCTGGCAACTGTTGCTGGCCCCCAAAGCGGAAGTGGGCGGGTCCGGGCGCTCTTAAGCCCCCTGCCATGCCCAATGTTGCCCTGGCAACTGTTGCTGGCCCCCAAAGCGGAAGTGGGCGGGTCCAGGCCCCCTTAAGCCCCCTGCCATGCCCAGGGTTGCCCTGGCAACTGTTGCTGGCCCCCAAAGCGGAAGTGGGCGGGTTCTGGCGCCCTTAAGCCCCCTGCCATGCCCAGGGTTGCCCTGGCAACTGTTGCTGGCCCCCAAAGCGGAAGTGGGCGGGTCCAGGCCCCCTTAAGCCCACTGCCATGCCCAGGGTTGCCCTGGCAACTGTTGCTGGCCCCCAAAGCGGAAGTGGGCGGGTCCAGGCCCCCTTAAGCCCCCTGTCATGCCCAGGGTTGCCCTGGCAACTGTTGCTCGCCCCCAAAGCGGAAGTGGGCGGGTCCAGGCCCCCTTAAGCCCCCTGCCATGCCCAGGGTTGCCCTGGCAACTGTTGCTGGCCCCCAAAGCGGAAGTGGGCGGGTCCAGGCCCCCTTAAGCCTCCTGCCATGCCCAGGGTTGCCCTGGCAACTGTTGCTGGCCCCCAAAGCGGAAGTGGGCGGGTCCGGGCGCTCTTAAGCCCCCTGCCATGCCCAATGTTGCCCTGGCAACTGTTGCTGGCCCCCAAAGCGGAAGTGGGCGGGTCCAGGCCCCCTTAAGCCCCCTGCCATGCCCAGGGTTGCCCTGGCAACTGTTGCTGGCCCCCAAAGCGGAAGTGGGCGGGTCCAGGCGCCCTTAAGCCCCCTGCCTTGCCCAGGGTTGCCCTGGCAACTGTTGCTGGCCCCCAAAGCGGAAGTGGGCGGGTCCTGGCGCCCTTAAGCCCCCTGCCATGCCCAATGTTGCCATGGCAACTATTGCTGGCCCCCAAAGCGGAAGTGGGCGGGTCCTGGCCCCCTTAAGCCCCCTGCCATGCCCAGCTTTGCCCTGGCAACTGTTGCTGGCCCCCAAAGCGGAAGTGGGCGGGTCCAGGCCCCCTTAAGCCCCCTGCCATGCTCAGGGTTGCCCTGGCAACTGTTGCTAGCCCCCAAAGCGGAAGTGGGCGGGTCCTGACTCCTTTAAGCCCCCTGCCATGCCCAGGGTTGCCCTGGCAACTGTTGCTGGCCCCCAAAGCGGAAGTGGGCGGGTCCTGGCACCCTTAAGCCCCCTGCCATGCCCAATGTTGCCCTGGCAACTGTTGCTGGCCCTCAAAGCGGAAGTGGGCGGGACCTGGCCCCCTGAAGCCCCCTGCCATGCCCAGGTTTGCCCTGGCAACTGTTGCTGGCCCCCAAAGCAGAAGTGGGCGGGTCCAGGCCCCCTTAAGCCCCCTGCCATGCCCAAGGTTGCCCTGGCAACTGTTGCTGGCCCCCAAAGCGGAAGTGGGCGGGTCCAGGCGCCATTAAGCCCCCTGCCTTGCCCAGGGATGCCCTGGCAACTGTTGCTGGCCCCAAAAGCGGAAGTGGGCGGTTCCTGACTCCCTTAATCCCACTGCCATGCCTAATGTTGCCCTGGCAACTGTTGCTGGCCCCCAAAGCGGAAGTGGGCGGGTCCTGACTCCCTTAAGCCCCCTGCCATGCCCAATGTTGCCCTGGCAACTGTTGCTGGCCCCCAAAGCGGAAGTGGGCGGGTTCTGGCGCCCTTAAGCCCCCTGCCATGCCCAGGGTTGCCCTGGCAACTGTTGCTGGCCCCCAAAGCGGAAGTGGGCGGGTCCAGGCCCCCTTAAGCCCACTGCCATGCCCAGGGTTGTCCTGGCAACTGTTGCTGGCCCCCAAAGCGGAAGTGGGCGGGTCCAGGCCCCCTTAAGCCCCCTGTCATGCCCAGGGTTGCCCTGGCAACTGTTGCTCGCCCCCAAAGCGGAAGTGGGCGGGTCCAGGCCCCCTTAAGCCCCCTGCCATGCCCAGGGTTGCCCTGGCAACTGTTGCTGGCCCCCAAAGCGGAAGTGGGCGGGTCCAGGCCCCCTTAAGCCCCCTGCCATGCCCAGGGTTGCCCTGGCAACTGTTGCTGGCCCCCAAAGCGGAAGTGGGCGGGTCCAGGCGCTCTTAAGCCCCCTGCCATGCCCAATGTTGCCCTGGCAACTGTTGCTGGCCCCCAAAGCGGAAGTGGGCGGGTCCAGGCCCCCTTAAGCCCCCTGCCATGCCCAGGGTTGCCCTGGCAACTGTTGCTGGCCCCCAAAGCGGAAGTGGGCGGGTCCAGGCGCCCTTAAGCCCCCTGCCTTGCCCAGGGTTGCCCTGGCAACTGTTGCTGGCCCCCAAAGCGGAAGTGGGCGGGTCCTGGCGCCCTTAAGCCCCCTGCCATGCCCAATGTTGCCATGGCAACTGTTGCTGGCCCCCAAAGCGGAAGTGGGCGGGTCCTGGCCCCCTTAAGCCCCCTGCCATGCCCAGCTTTGCCCTGGCAACTGTTGCTGGCCCCCAAAGCGGAAGTGGGCGGGTCCAGGCCCCCTTAAGCCCCCTGCCATGCTCAGGGTTGCCCTGGCAACTGTTGCTAGCCCCCAAAGCGGAAGTGGGCGGGTCCTGACTCCTTTAAGCCCCCTGCCATGCCCAGGGTTGCCCTGGCAACTGTTGCTGGCCCCCAAAGCGGAAGTGGGCGGGTCCTGGCACCCTTAAGCCCCCTGCCATGCCCAATGTTGCCCTGGCAACTGTTGCTGGCCCTCAAAGCGGAAGTGGGCGGGACCTGGCCCCCTGAAGCCCCCTGCCATGCCCAGGTTTGCCCTGGCAACTGTTGCTGGCCCCCAAAGCAGAAGTGGGCGGGTCCAGGCCCCCTTAAGCCCCCTGCCATGCCCAAGGTTGCCCTGGCAACTGTTGCTGGCCCCCAAAGCGGAAGTGGGCGGGTCCAGGCGCCCTTAAGCCCCCTGCCTTGCCCAGGGATGCCCTGGCAACTGTTGCTGGCCCCAAAAGCGGAAGTGGGCGGTTCCTGACTCCCTTAATCCCACTGCCATGCCTAATGTTGCCCTGGCAACTGTTGCTGGCCCCCAAAGCGGAAGTGGGCGGGTTCTGGCGCCCTTAAGCCCCCTGCCATGCCCAGGGTTGCCCTGGCAACTGTTGCTGGCCCCCAAAGCGGAAGTGGGCGGGTTCAGGCCCCCTTAAGCCCCCTGCCATGCCCAGGGTTGCCCTGGCAACTGTTGCTGGCCCCCAAAGCGGAAGTGGGCGGGTCCAGGCCCCTTAAGCCCCCTGTCATGCCCAGGGTTGCCCTGGCAACTGTTGCTGGCCCCCAAAGCGGAAGTGGGCGGGTCCAGGCCCCCTTAAGCCCCCTGTCATGCCCAGGGTTGCCCTGGCAACTGTTGCTGGCCCCCAAAGCGGAAGTGGGCGGGTCCAGGCCCCCTTAAGCCCCCTGCCATGCCCAGGGTTGCCCTGGCAACTGTTGCTGGCCCCCAAAGCGGAAGTGGGCGGGTCCAGGCCCCCTTAAGCCCCCTGCCATGCCCAGGGTTGCCCTGTCAACTGTTGCTGGCCCCCAAAGCGGAAGTGGGCGGGTCCAGGCGCCCTTTCTCCCCCTGCCTTGCCCAGGGTTGCCCTGGCAACTGTTGCTGGCCCCCAAAGCGGAAGTGGGCGGGTCCTGGCGCCCTTAAGCCCCCTGCCATGCCCAGATTTGCCCTGGCAACTGTTGCTGGCCCCCAAAGCAGAATTGGGCGGGTCCAGGCCCCCTTAAGCTCCCTGCCTTGCCCAGGGTTACCCTGGCAACTGTTGCTTGCCCCCAAAGCGGAAGTGGGCGGGTCCAGGCCCCCTTAAGCCCCCTGCCTTGCCCAGGGTTGCCCTGGCAACTGTTGCTGGCCCCCAAAGCGGAAGTGGGCGGGTCCAGGCCCCCTTAAGCCCCATGCCATGCCCAATGTTGCCCTGGCAACTGTTGCTGGCCCCCAAAGCGGAAGTGGGCGGGTTCTGGCGCCCTTAAGCCCCCTGCCATGCCCAGGGTTGCCCTGGCAACTGTTGCTGGCCCCCAAAGCGGAAGTGGGCGGGTCCAGGCCCCCTTAAGCCCCCTGCCATGCCCAGGGTTGCCCTGGCAACTGTTGCTGGCCCCCAAAGCGGAAGTGGGCGGGTCCAGGCGCCCTTAAGCCCCCTGCCTTGCCCAGGGTTGCCCTGGCAACTGTTGCTGGCCCCCAAAGTGGAAGTGGGCGGGTCCTGGCGCCCTTAAGCCCCCTGCCATGCCCAATGTTGCCATGGCAACTGTTGCTGGCCCCCAAAGCGAAAGTGGGCAGGTCCTGGCCCCCTTAAGCCCCCTGCCATGCCCAGCTTTGCCCTGGCAATTGTTGCTGGCCCCCAAAGCGGAAGTGGGCGGGTCCAGGCCCCCTTAAGCCCCCTGCCTTGCCGAGGGTTGCCCTGGCAACTGTTGCTTGCCCCAAAGCGGAAGTGGGCGGGTCCAGGCCCCCTTAAGCCCCCTGTCATGCCCAGGGTTGCCCTGGCAACTGTTGCTGGCCCCCAAAGCGGAAGTGGGCGGGTCCAGGCCCCCTTAAGCCCCCTGCCATGCCCATGGTTGCCCTGGCAACTGTTGCTGGCCCCCAAAGTGGAAGTGGGCGGGTCCAGGCCCCCTTAAGCCCCCTGCCATGCCCAGGGTTGCCCTGGCAACTGTTGCTAGCCCCCAAAGCGGAAGTGGGCGGGTCCTGACTCCCTTAAGCCCCCTGCCATGCCCAGGGTTGCCCTGGCAACTGTTGCTGGCCCCCAAAGCGGAAGTGGGCGGGTCCAGGCGCCCTTAAGCCCCCTGCCTTGCCCAGGGTTGCCCTGGCAACTGTTGCTGGCCCCCAAAGCGGAAGTGGGCGGGTCCTGGTGCCCTTAAGCCTCCTGCCATGCCCAATGTTGCCATGGCAACTGTTGCTGGCCCCCAAAGCGGAAGTGGGCTGGTCATGGCCCCCTTAAGCCCCCTGCCATGCCCAGCTTTGCCCTGGCAACTGTTGCTGGCCCCCAAAGCGGAAGTGGGCGGGTCCAGGCCCCCTTAAGCCCCCTGCCTTGCCCAGGGTTGCCCTGGCAACTGTTGCTTGCCCCCAAAGTGGAAGTGTGCGGGTCCAGGCCCCCTGCCATGCCCAGGGTTGCCCTGGCAACTGTTGCTGGCCCCCAAAGCGGAAGTGGGCGCGTCCTGGCGCCCTTAAGCCCCCTGCCTTGCCCAGGGTTGACTTGGCAACTGTTTCTGGCCCCCAAAGCGGAAGTGGGCGGGTCCTGACTCCCTTAAGCCCCCTGCCATGCCCAATGTTGCCCTGGCAACTGTTGCTGGCCCCCAAAGCGGAAGTGGGCGGGTTCTGGTGCCCTGAAGCCCCCTGCCATGCCCAGGGTTGCCCTGGCAACTGTTGCTGGCCCCCAAAGCGGAAGTGGGCGGGTCCTGGCGCCCTTAAGCCCCCTGCCATGCCCAATGTTGCCATGGCAACTGTTGCTTGCCCCCAAAGCGGAAGTGGGCGGGTCCTGGCCCCCTGCCATGCCCAGCTTTGCCCTGGCAACTGTTGCTGGCCCCCAAAGCGGAAGTGGGCGGGTCCAGGCCCCCTTAAGCCCCCTGCCATGCTCAGGGTTGCCCTGGCAACTGTTGCTAGCCCCCAAAGCGGAAGTGGGCGGGTCCTGATTCCTTTAAGCCCCCTGCCATGCCCAGGGTTGCCCTGGCAACTGTTGCTGGCCCCCAAAGCGGAAGTGGGCGGGTCCTGGCAACCTTAAGCCCCCTGCCATGCCCAATGTTGCCCTGGCAACTGTTGCTGGCCCTCAAAGCGGAAGTGGGCGGGTCCTGGCCCCCTGAAGCCCCCTGCCATGCCCAGGTTTGCCCTGGCAACTGTTGCTGGCCCCCAAAGCGGAAGTGGGCGGGTCCAGGCCCCCTTAAGCCCCCTGCCATGCCCAAGGTTGCCCTGGCAACTGTTGCTGGCCCCCAAAGCGGAAGTGGGCGGGTCCAGGCGCCCTTAAGCCCCCTGCCTTGCCCAGGGTTGCCCTGGCAACTGTTGCTGGCCCCCAAAGCGGAAGTGGGCGGGTCCTGGCGCCCTTAAGCCCCCTGCCATGCCCAATGTTGCCATGGCAACTGTTGCTGGCCCCCAAAGCGGAAGTGGGCGGGTCCTGGCCCCCTTAAGCCCCCTGCCATGCCCAGCTTTGCCCTGGCAACTGTTGCTGGCCCCCAAAGCGGAAGTGGGCGGGTCGAGGCCCCCTTAAGCCCCCTGCCTTGCCCAGGGTTGCCCTGGCAACTGTTGCTTGCCCCCAAAGCGGAAGTGGTCGGGTCCAGGCCCCCTTAAGCCCCCTGCCATGCCCAGGGTTGCCCTGGCAACTGTTTCTGGCCCCCAAAGCGGAAGTGGGCGGGTCCTGGCGCCCTTAAGCCCCCTGCCTTGCCCAGGGTTGCCCTGGCAACTGTTGCTGGCCCCCAAAGCGGAAGTGGGCGGTTCCTGACTCCCTTAATCCCACTGCCATGCCTAATGTTGCCCTGGCAACTGTTGCTGGCCCCCAAAGCGGAAGTGGGCGGGTTCTGGCACCCTTAAGCCCCCTGCCATGCCCAGGGTTTCCCTGGCAACTGTTGCTGGCCCCCAAAGCGGAAGTGGGCGGGTCCGGGCCCCCTTAAGCCCCCTGCCATGCCCAGGGTTGCCCTGGCAACTGTTGCTGGCCCCCAAAGCGGAAGTTGGCGGGTCCAGGCCCCTTAAGCCCCCTGTCATGCCCAGGGTTGCCCTGGCAACTGTTGCTGGCCCCCAAAGCGGAAGTGGGCGGGTCCAGGCCCCCTTAAGCCCCCTGTCATGCCCAGGGTTGCCCTGGCAACTGTTGCTAGCCCCCAAAGCGGAAGTGGGCGGGTCCAGGCCCCCTTAAGCCCCCTGCCATGCCCAGGGTTGCCCTGGCAACTGTTGCTGGCCCCCAAAGCAGAAGTGGGCGGGTCCAGGCCCCCTTAAGCCGCCTGCCATGCCCAGGGTTGCCCTGGCAACTGTTGCTAGCCCCCAAAGCGGAAGTGGGCGGGTCCTGACTCCCTAAAGCCCCCTGCCATGCCCAATGTTGCCCTGGCAACTGTTGCTGGCCCCCAAAGCGGAAGTGGGCGGGTCCAGGCGCCCTTACTCCCCCTGCCTTGCCCAGGGTTGCCCTGGCAACTGTTGCTGGCCCCCAAAGTTGAAGTGGGCGGTTCCTGGCGCCCTTAAGCCCCCTGCCATGCCCAGATTTGCCCTGGCAACTGTTGCTGGCCCCCAAAGCAGAAGTGGGCGGGTCCAGGCCCCCTTAAGCTCCCTGCCTTGCCCAGGTTTGCCCTGGAAACTGTTGCTTGCCCCCAAAGCGGAAGTGGGCGGGTCCAGGCCCCCTTAAGCCCCCTGCCTTGCCCAGGATTGCCCTGGCAACTGTTGCTGGCCCCCAAAGCGGAAGTGGGCGGGTCCAGGCCCCCTTAAGCCCCCTGCCATGCCCAATGTTGCCCTGGCAACTGTTGCTGGCCCCCAAAGCGGAAGTGGGCGGGTTCTGGCGCCCTTAAGCCCCCTGCCATGCCCAGGGTTGCCCTGGCAACTGTTGCTGGCCCCCAAAGCGGAAGTGGGCGGGTCCAGGCCCCCTTAAGCCCCCTGCCATGCCCAGGGTTGCCCTGGCAACTGTTGCTGGCCCCCAAAGCGGAAGTGGGCGGGTCCAGGCGCCCTTAAGCCCCCTGCCATGCCCAATGTTGCCATGGCAACTGTTGCTGGCCCCCAAAGCGGAAGTGGGCGGGTCCAGGCCCCCTTAAGCCCCCTGCCTTGCCCAGGGTTGCCCTGGCAACTGTTGCTTGCCCCCAAAGCGGAAGTGGGCGGGTCCAGGCCCCCTTAAGCCCCCTGCCATGCCCAGGGTTGCCCTGGCAACTGTTGCTGGCCCCCAAAGCGGAAGTGGGCGGGTCCTGGCGCCCTTAAGCCCCCTGCCTTGCCCAGGGTTGCCCTGGCAACTGTTGCTGGCACCCAAAGCGGAAGTGGGCGGGTCCTGACTCCCTTAAGCCCACTGCCATGCCCAATGTTGCCCTGGCAACTGTTGCTGGCCCCCAAAGCGGAAGTGGGCGGGTTCTGGCGCCCTTAAGCCCCCTGCCATGCCCAGGGTTGCCCTGGCAACTGTTGCTGGCCCCCAAAGCGGAAGTGGGCGGGTCCAGGCCCCCTTAAGCCCCCTGCCATGCCCAGGGTTGCCCTGGCAACTGTTGCTGGCCCCCAAAGCGGAAGTGGGCGGGTCCAGGACCCCTTAAGCCCCCTGTCATGCCCAGGGTTGCCCTGGCAACTGTTTCTGGCCCCCAAAGCGGAAGTGGGCGGGTCCAGGCCCCCTTAAGCCCCCTGCCATGCCCAGGGTTGCCCTGGCAACTGTTGCTGGCCCCCAAAGCGGAAGTGGGCGGGTCCAGGCCCCCTTAAGCCCCCTGCAATGCCCAGGGTTACCCTGGCAACTGTTGCTGGCCCCCAAAGCGGAAGTGGGCGGGTCCTGACTCCCTTAAGCCCCCTGCCATGCCCAGGGTTGCCCTGGCAACTGTTGCTGGCCCCCAAAGCGGAAGTGGGCGGGTCCAGGCGCCCTTAAGCCCCCTGCCTTGCCCAGGGTTGCCCTGGCAACTGTTGCTGGCCCCCAATGCGGAAGTGGGCGGGTCCTGGTGCCCTTAAGCCCCCTGCCATGCCCAATGTTGCCATGGCAACTGTTGCTGGCCCCCAAAGCGGAAGTGGGCGGGTCCAGGCCCCCTTAAGCCCCCTGCCATTCCCAGGGTTGCCCTGGCAACTGTTGCTGGCCCCCAAAGCGGAAGTGGGTGGGTCCAGGCCCCCTTAAGCCCCCTGCCATGCCCAGGGTTGCCCTGGCAACTGTTGCTGGCCCCCAAAGCGGAAGTGGGCGGGTCCAGGCCCCCTTAAGCCCCCTGCCATGCCCAGGGTTGCCCTGGCAACTGTTGCTAGCCCCCAAAGCGGAAGTGGGCGGGTCCTGACTCCCTTAAGCCCCCTGCCATGCCCAATGTTGCCCTGGCAACTGTTGCTGGCCCCCAAAGCGGAAGTGGGCGGGTCCAGGCGCCCTTAAGCCCCCTGCCTTGCCCAGGGTTGCCCTGGCAACTGTTGCTGGCCCCCAAAGCGGAAGTGGGCGGGTCCTGGCCCCCTTAAGCCCCCTGCCATGCCCAGCTTTGCCCTGGCAACTGTTGCTGGCCCCCAAAGCGGAAGTGGGCGGGACCAGGCCCCCTTAAGCCCCCTGCCTTGCCCAGGGTTGCCCTGGCAACTGTTGCTTGCCCCCAAAGTGGAAGTGGGAGGGTCCAGGCCCCCTGCCATGCCCAGGGTTGCCCTGGCAACTGTTGCTGGCCCCCAAAGCGGAAGTGGGCGCGTCCTGGCGCCCTTAAGCCCCCTGCCTTGCCCAGGGTTGCCCTGGGAACTGTTGCTGGCCCCCAAAGCGGAAGTGGGCGGGTCCAGGCCCCCTTAAGCCCTCTGCCATGCCCAGGGTTGCCCTGGCAACTGTTGCTAGCCCCCAAAGCGGAAGTGGGCGGGTCCTGACTCCCTTAAGCCCCCTGCCATGCCCAATGTTGCCCTGGCAACTGTTGCTGGCCCCCAAAGCGGAAGTGGGCGGGTTCTGGCGCCCTTAAGCCCCCTGCCATGCCCAGGGTTGCCCTGGCAACTGTTGCTGGCCCCCAAAGCGGAAGTGGGCGGGTCCAGGTCCCCTTAAGCCCCCTGCCTTGCCCAGGGTTGCCCTGGCAACTGTAGCTGGCCCCCAAAGCGGAAGTGGGCGGGTCCTGGCGCCCTTAAGCCCCCTGCCTTGCCCAGGGTTGCCCTGGCAACTGTTGCTGGCCCCCAAAGCGGAAGTGGGCGGGTCCAGGCGCCCTTAAGCCCCCTGCCTTGCCCAGGGATGCCCTGGCAACTGTAGCTGGCCCCCAAAGCGGAAGTGGGCGGGTTCTGGCGCCCTTAAGCCCCTGCCATGCCCAGGGTTGCCCTGGCAACTGTTGCTGGCCCCCAAAGCAGAAGTGGGCGGGTCCAGGCCCCCTTAAGCCCCCTGCCATGCCCAGGGTTGCCCTGGCAACTGTTGCTAGCCCCCAAAGCGGAAGTGGGCGGGTCCTGACTCCCTTAAGCCCCCTGCCATGCCCAATGTTGCCCTGGCAACTGTTGCTGGCCCCCAAAGCGGAAGTGGGCGGGTCCAGGCGCCCTTAAGCCCCCTGCCTTGCCCAGGTTTGCCCTGCCAACTGTTGCTGGCCCCCAAAGCGGAAGTGGGCGGGTCCAGGCCCCCTTAAGCCCCCTGCCTTACCCAGGGTTTCCCTGGCAACTGTTGCTTGCCCCCAAAGCGGAAGTGGGCGGGTCCAGGCCCCCTTAAGCCCCCTGCCATGCCCAGGGTTGCCCTGGCAACTGTTGCTGGCCCCCAAAGCGGAAGTGGGCGGGTCCTGGCGCCCTTAAGCCCCCTGCCTTGCCCAGGGTTGCCCTGGCAACTGTTGCTGGCCCCCAAAGCGGAAGTGGGCGGGTCCTGACTCCCTTAAGCCCCCTGCCATGCCCAATGTTGCCCTGGCAACTA